>NC_140027.1:7414415-7680019 GCF_964263955.1 Coregonus lavaretus
GGATTGATGGAAGTGATGCCTGGGTAGGGATTAGACTCTTTTCATTATAAACCCCCATCTGGTACCAAGACCACGTCTGTCCAGCCTTTCGCCTTTAAAGTGCCGGCTTGGGTTTCACATCAGACCCACACACGCATTTACACATGTATACACACACACACGCACACACACACACACACACACACACACACACACACACACACACACACACACACACACACACACACACACACACACACACACACACACACACACACACACACACACACACACACACACACACACACACACACACACACACACACACAGATACACACATGTATAGTGCACAAAAACCCATCCTCCCCTTCCTTACACAAGCATTTGCACTCACACACACATGCACATCATTTATAAACACACACCAAAACACAGACATATGTCCCCATCCCCCTACCCACCCAGTCACAAAGACACAAAGAGAAAACACAAGAAAAGGACAGCACTGTTTTTTGAACCGTGCCTTATTTCCAACTTGAAAGAGGCAGTCATAATTAA
Organism: Coregonus lavaretus; assembly: GCF_964263955.1. NCBI lineage: Eukaryota > Metazoa > Chordata > Actinopteri > Salmoniformes > Salmonidae > Coregonus > Coregonus lavaretus. The sequence continues at coordinate 7,414,953 of NC_140027.1, forward strand.
AACCAATGGGCACCATCGTGAAATAAATTAAAAGCAATCCATCCGCCATGCAGTCCCCCATCCCTTCTTTTAACTTAAGCAGTGGTCCAGAGCCCCACAGATGTTCTCTCCCCCTCCCTCTCTCAGATGTGTGAGGCAAGGCAGAGAGACAGACAGGACGCTGTCATTAGGTCAGTCTTCAGGGAATGGACCCTGGCATCCCTATAGACCACTGTTTCTTTTTCTTCTACATCCTGTCTTCGGTCATTCAAGATGGCCGCCACTCTTTGTGTATCACATCGCCTGGACAGCTTGACACTTCATTAAAACCCCACTTGTCATTAGATAAAGTGTTATAATGGCTGAACCCTGCACCCCTAAAGCTACACTGCATTCCAAATGACACTCAATTCCCTGAAGGGCTCTGGTCAAAAGTAGTGCAGTATGTAGGGAATAGGCTGCCATTAAGGACACAGCTATAGTCTTTGCTATAAATTATGGTATGACTAGAACATGACTATAAGATAGTATACCAAGTGTCATCACCATTCACCACCAACTCTGCTTTCTTATTTCAAACGGTTCTATCATGTTGACAACAAACTGAACTCATCCGTCCATATAACAAAGGCCGAGGTTCCCTATACATGGAACCATGTAGTATCCTCCTACTTGACACAGTTTAGAATTATTCACGATTCATATCAATTGGGTGGGAGGGATGTCTGATGCTGCTCAAGAATGGCCCTTATTGGTGGTAATTACATGCCAATGTGTCAACATATGTCAGTTTAGAGAGAGAGAGATGCACCTGTTCTATAACTGACTTGTAGTAATTACACAGCAGAGTTACAGGCCGCCAATTAGCCTAATAGCATGTTAGTAATTGAACCAGGATATGACTATTCTAATTGTTATTTTTACAATAAAGAGATTGAAACTGTCATGGAGCATTAAAGGAATGTTGATGAGCGAGAGGAATGGGGAATTAAAATAACATTAATCAACTGAAATCTGTGTTACACTGACTGACTTACAAGTACTCGAAAAAGAAACAGTTAGATCCATCTAGTCTGCTCTGGCAATGAAATTTATTCACGAATAGAAGTAGTGTATTAAGCAAGACATCTACCATTTGCCACAAATGGTTTTGGATTTCACACGTCACATTGGCGAGGCACAATTCCCTTTCTAATTCTCCTGTCTAACTTGACTGCTAGGGACGGGAGCTCTTTATCTTGAACTGTGTCATCCTAGATCTATAGTCTTATCAGTGGAGAAATAAGAATGTATCTCATCATCTGCCTGTCCCGAGCAGTCCCAGACCAATTAGATATGAACAAAGAGCATAATATCACATTCTGAGTAGATAAAGGAAAGCCTATTTCAATACATTTTACAGGATTTTTTAAAAATGTATTATTATTTATTACGGTGTAGGTGAATTTAAGCTCTCGTTAGACCAATGCATCAGTTTTAAACAAAGTACAATTCCCTAGCCTATCCCTGAAATAAGGATTGGTGTAAGAAGCAGGTACACCATTGGTCAATTGGAGACTGTATCTAGTATCTAGTAGCTCCTGTCTTTGTAGTGTCAGTGTTTCTCTCTTTACTGAACTGGACACCACAAATGGACACCACAGCGCTGTTGGCAACCATTAGTTGACAGGAGAAACATGCCTTAAAGAGGCAACCATCACCATCTCCATCTCCTCCTCCCCTGTCAGGAGAGTCTGGACAGCCCCCTGGTGATCAAACCTGTTTGCAATCTAGCTCTTTCTCTTTATGTCTGCATGTTAACAACGTGGATATATTGCACACAGTTACTCTAACCATGCTCTCTCTGAGCTCCGTCTGTGGTCTCTCTCTATTAAATGAAATTTAATGAATATCGTATCCATTCATTGTCCTTTGCTGACAGCGTTGGACAGCACTAGTTTCCCTGTACTGACAACTGATCAGCAATTAGCGAGCCAGAAGAACCCCTCCCCCGCAATCTCTACATTTAAGATGCATCAAGCATACGTCAAGCCAGGGAATCCCAAACCAACCAACTCCTTCAAGGTGCCCTGGTATCATTGTCATCATCTGAAGTGTTCTTGTTATGGTTCGTTCCAGGGAGGAATGTACACTAACTGCATGGAACACAATGTTCCCATTGCTTCCCATTGCTCTAGGGGCCCTTTCTGATCGTGTTCTGGTTCCTTTAAACACAGTAATTTATGGGGACCCCAACCCTAGATCAGAAGTCTTTATGTGGGTTAGCTGGGGGGAACCGTGGGGTGGGTGGGGGGAACATGGTCGAGGTACAGCGCTGGAAGTTCTGAATGAAAACAGCATGGCCGTTAATGGGCTGACCTCTGGGTGGTCCAATCAACCTCAAGATGACATTTACTGACATGGCATCCATGGCGATTGATGACAGACTGGGAAATGGCTGCTTATTATCCATCCTCTTCAGATGGTCCAAATGTTGATTTATCCAGATGGCAACGTCGCTTGATTACATGATGCAAACTCTGGTTTTCTCTTGGTTTTGTGGCTTTTTGACGGCTTTATCTAGGCTTGGATTCCTAATGGTCTAAGGCTCAGGGAGTAAAACGGGGACAAATATCTCACACTACCCAAACCAGAGACATTTGCCTTACAAGGAAGTTTATGGTGAATAACAGAAATGCATATTGACTCCATATTTTCTATAACATCTCGGTTCTGGCCGGGACATACCATTCTTCATTGCTAAAGGGGGACACTGGTCCATAAAGCAGAAAATGTTTAAAAACAACTCAATTCCTCCTCAGACCCAAGGTCATAAGGTACATACTGTGGAGTACTGCTCACCACATCTGACCTCAAATCGCACAAACCTAGTGTTACTAATCTGCATCATAAGACACCTCTGGTCTTTTCCCCTATATGGGTTTCCTGGTAAAACCCCTCAGCGTGTTGCGATTGACCTGCTGCCCAGAGTTCGAAGCCTTTAAGACTATTATGAAACATCCATCGTAAGAGACTGCTGTCATTGCTTATGAACGTTGAGGGACCAAACCTATTACACAGGTGGCACACACCATCAAAGCAATTGAAAACAATTAAGTAAGCAATTCTTCAATGGAATAGCAAACATGCTGGACATGAGTTTCAACTACTGGCCAACATGCTTTCGTTTACAAAATGACATCTACAACTTGCTCTGTTGTATCTCTCCGCTACTGTCAAGGTTATGTGTCAATCACTGGTGGATGGAACTATTTGCATTTAAACTGTTAATAGGTTGAATGGAGCCTGAACGAAACCTGAATGGAGGTTGAATCAAGGTTGAAGCATGTTTTTCTGTCTTTGCCCTTGGCGACAGTGATTGCCATCTAAAACGACATAATAATCCAGCAATCAGCTCAGAGTGATAGCTATGGCTTTGGGGCTATTTCTCTAAAACCAACTTCCCATTATTGCAGTTATCTCCCCTGTCCAAATGGCCTCAGTATCTCCAACCAGAGGTCAAACTGACCAGCTTAGACTTAGCCTCATGCTTTTATGGTGTTTTTTTGTTGCGAGGCTAAAGAGAATAGGCTTGGTAGATAAGCTTAAAGTGACTTAGACTTAAAACACACTGTTTTAGAAACGCTGAATTGGAGAAAAAGTTAAATCCTTGCTCTATCTTACCAGCAATGTGGCCTACTTCAAACTCTATAAACTTTTAGGGAACATGTGCTCTACAATTACTTCAGTCACAAGATGTTCTTGCTAGTCAATCTATCAATAATGTGAAAGCATTTGAGAGACACATTTTGAAGAACTTAATGAATGGGGTTAACGTTAGACGTAGAAAATGAATTTTGCAAAAGAGTCAGAACGTACTGGTCCAAAATGTTCATCATAATCCCAACTTCAAATAGAGTCTTCGACTATCAGTAGAATGCAGTAGGATTTAAAATGTGTGTCAAATCACAAGTGATTCCCGAAATGGCAATGTCTATAATTTCCTGGAATGCTGTGATCCTGACCTCTAACCCACTACAGCGAACCATCTCAGTGTGGAGCCACCGCCATTTGCAAAACTGTCCAACACCACAACATAAAAAATATATATCCGCTGATATCCAGCCAGGAGCCAATAAAGATGGTTTCTCCATGCTGACAACATCCATTTCATTTGGAGGTTTGAAGAGTCAAACACATACACCGTCGGGGGTCAGTCTGACAAATGGCTTCCCACAGAGACCCCATGATAGAGGGATTGGGGATGAATGTGGGGAAGGGGGGAGAGTAGCAGTATGGTGCTAAACAGACCTGCTGATGGAGAGAGTAGCAAATTATAATCGTCTTATGACCAGGTCCGTATTCCAAACCCATTTTATACCCTCCAAGGCGGACAATATTTAATTGTGGGCAGCTGTGATTTAATAAGAAGAATACGAGGCGCGCTTTAAAAGGATGATGACCGCAATGGCTACCTGCAGTGCTCAGAGAAAAACTGAGGGCGCCCCCCCTAAGCGTTCCATCTTTTACAGGACTACAAACAGCTCAGCTTTGGCTCGGACAGTTTTGAAGCCAGCCCAAAAATGAAAAGAATAGGAAAAAAGTAACCCAGGATTCTGAATAAAAGGCCTGAATCGCACTTCACTGGGAGAGTTTTCTGTTCATTTGGCTACCTGTGGTTTCTGCATATTAGCCTATTCTACTATAGCTTTACAACCCACCGCGAAACCAACACATACAGAATCGTGTAAAGTTTTTACCTGGTTTTATCAAAATTGTTATGTTTTCTTTTTCCGTTCGCATCCGTAAAACCACCTGCAGGAGTGGTTTACGAATTTGGGAAAAGTACACCTGAAAAAACCCCACCAGAAACAATATTTTCATAAAAACATTCCCGCCAATACTCATAGCGATACACAGTGACCGCCCAGTATCTGTATTTTTCCATAAGTCGATCATGAAAAGATTGTTAACAACGCTTTGACCATCGTATTGATAGCAATGATGAATTGTGACATGAACAGCATCAGACACGATATTGGACCCCCTACCTGGCAGCCCCTCATCCTCGACCCCCGCTGGGTTGTGTTTTGTCGAACCATGGCGGCCCCATTGACTGCCTCCCCCAAATCGTCCATTTCGTCCGTAGGTGGTCCAGGATCGGGCTGTCCTTCTCGGCATTGTGCAACTGGAATAGGTGCGTCCTCTCCTGTTTCGTACTGCAGTTTTAGACTCCACGATCTGATTGGACAACGAGGAGCGAGACTTCATCAGCAGAACATCCCTGTCGTCATGACAACTTGCCAATATCCCAACAGGGGTGGAGGGGCGAAAAAAAACATGGTTGCCTTCTTGACTCAAAACGGAAGACGTCATTGCTAGTTTTTTTTCTACATCATCGTTACCTAATTTCTTGTTTCCTTTCCCAACCTCGTTGCTAATTTCCCGGTCGGTCTGCTCTTTGAGAGTTACTAGGCCACTGCGCTACTGGGTCTGAAGCCAGCAGATGTCCCATCAGAGTTCCTTAGTCCAATTCCTCGCTCCCCAGGATGCCCAACCGGCTTAAAATGATGCCTATAATCATTATTATACGCTTCAATCACTTGGTGGTGAAAAGAAGGAGCCAAAAACTCCACGACCAGCTACTTTCACCTGTAACCCAGTTCTCTCTATCCAATTGCATCATTGAACTTGGTTATAATACAGGGGATTATTCAATAGGGTTTATAATATCCATGGAACCATTACAGTGGCTGTATTTGTTGTGTTTAAAAGAAACTTGAAAAAAGTTCCTCTTCTTAGCTCTCTATATCCCCCCCAAATCTCTCTTGAATAACTTGGGACTGATTTCCAGTCAAGTGCAAAGCATTCGGTTAGAATGTATAAGTCTGATAAGTAAGCATACATTTGGCGTTTCGGTAGAAACAACCATAAAGAAAAGATGAGAAAGAAAAGCCCAAGGAAACCAACCCCAAGGAAACCAAGCCAAATAAAGCAAAACAGCGAAACAAAGAAAGAAGAGAGAAGAGAGAAAAGGGGAGTAGAGAAAGAAGAGAGAAAGGAAAAAGTAAATCCATGGGGCATTATCTCGTTGTCAGCCACGCTATCCACAGTCCAAACAGATGTACATTTAGCGGGCGAGACACCTGCTGTGCTGCTAGCCTGGCTAGCTCTCCGATTAGCAGAGGGAGACGGCTGGTTCCCAGGGTTCCTTTCCCAGTCCCCCTCCACGATGACCTTGGCCGCTCCCGCAGCGCTCCTCAGCTATGGCTCCCCTGCTAGGGCTGAATGGCGGCCCGGGACGCAGGGCCTAGCCCGAGCTGCTTTGATGCTAATCCCCCTACATTGTGCTAGCACGGCACCCTACCTGGCCTGCTAGCCTAGAGGCTGCGAGGCAACCATTGAAAGCAGGTGATGAATGAAGGCGTAGCTGCAGGAAGCCTGGCTCCCCATGAAGCCCATGCGACAGTGCAGGCCACAAAGCTGCTTAAAACAGTCACTAGCGTTTTTCCTCAGTTTTGGTGGATTTCAGTGAAGAAAAAAGATTCCCCAAGTAGTCCTTGTTGTCCTGGGCTTTTGGCGAGTGCATTAAATTCTCTGAATATGACGAGCGGGAACGGTGGTCAGGCTTTCAAATAATGTAAACAATGAGTCACCAGCCGCCCTTAGATGAAAAGTGACCTGGAGACACTGGTCAACACATCATCGCATACACACCAAGGCGAAACTGACACACACACACATGCATGCAGACACACAACAACCTGCACACTCAAGCCAACTGGAAAAAAAAATGCATATTGCTGCTAACAGTAGGAGCCAGCAAAAATGTGTTGAGTGTGGCAAGGGACAGTGGATGGACCTCTTAAAGCGGTAGCATCATTTTTTTCAAGACCACCGCCCCACTGTTTTTAAGGGTGCAGGAGTGAACCGACCCATGTCCAGCTAAGCCACAGAACCAACCTTAACCATGACCCTGATGTCACATCCTTTATCATCTACATGCATTCATATAACGTCAAGGAAAATGCCAGGACTGTTTCTAGTACGACCATAACTTGCTAATGTTTACGGAAATTCCACATGACACCATGAGAACCTCCTAAGATCCATAAAGTCTATTCATTACTGTTCCTCTGTCCTAGCCGACAAAAGAGGGGTTTGATCGTGTTTGGAATTCACCATAGTGCGAATATAAAAGCCCACTCATTCCATCATTCACACATCTTCAGACACAGAGCTGGCGGCAACGCTCGATTCTGCCAATTCACATTTCGCCCGGTGACACGGAATCGTAAATCTGTCTCCAAATACATTTTGGCGGCGGTAAAAAACAAAAACACAACCATCTCATTGTAACGTCACCACGCTGTAGAGAGAAGAGAGGACCGCTGGGTGCCAGACTCTTAAGGGGGCCGAAGCCGAATTGAATGCCTCTTGTCAGGGGGGCCTGATGTGATTACTGCCCCCTGCTAGGGCAGGGATAGTGAAGTTGTCTGGAGCTGAGTCTCAAATGGCACCACGGGATGCCCTCTCGCCTGCCCCGATCCTGGAACCCTGCTCTGGACGCAGCAGGGGAGGGGGGCCAGGGTATCCACCATCCACACCAGGGAGTCTCTCCCTCTCTGTTGTGTGTGTGTGTGTGTGTGTGTGTGTGTGTGTGGAATTCGGCTTTTTGTTGATATTGTTCTAATGAAGATCTGAAGAGAGCATCAATTGGTCACTGTCAGGTCTGCCTGATTGCAACAGAGGCTGCTGGATGTGTGTGTGTGTGTGTGTGTGTGTATGTGTGTGTGTGTCTCCTACCCCCCATTCATGACTTCTGAATGTCAGGTCAATGTCAAATCGTTGCCGTATGTTGTTGAGACAAAGCCTTGTTCCTGAGAATCACTGGAGATGCTACTGAACATTTAATGATGTTCACATCATTTTATACCTCCTTCCAAAACAATTGCCGCCATAACCTGAAACACAATATACGCCCACTATCTCTTCTAGGCCTAAATCGTTCATTTATTTTTTAAGAATACACAAATGTTTCCAGCAACACTGAGACTTGTTTATTCTTATCATTAATATATTTACCCTTGAACGTCTCTCTCTGGCCTGTAGACTTTGAGAATAATATCTCAGGAATAATTCATGCTTGAAAATGATTCCGATCACAATGGAATGTTTACATTGAGTTTATGATGCACGAATGTAAGTGAATAATACAGCCAGTAAAACAACTCTCATTATCACTTTCTTTGCACGCAAAACCCCTCCAGTGTTTTGCATGCATTTGTATAGAATTACTCCCTATGTAGACATCATACTGGTATAGTAAGATGAAACACCATATGAAATCAAGTGAACCAGTGGCATACATTAAGTGACATATAATCTTACAACCCCTGTGTTACTTATCCCTGCTTCTCTCTAGTCCTCTGACCACCTATGTGGTGTATGGATCAGACAGATACATTCAGATTCTTTTGGGTTCCGGGGCATTTCAGACGTTTTAGCTGATACCCCTACCTCTCTGTGCTGCAGTCCCCCCTGAGGCAGTGTAAAATAAGACTTCAAAGCGCTCTCCGAAATAGTCCTGACACAATCTCATTTCCTCGTGTTACAAGGAGGGCTGCTCAGACTGGAATGTCTCCCTCAGACTGTGTCACAAGTAGCACCCTATTCCTTATATAGTGCACTACTTTTAACCAGAGTCCTATTGTCCCTAGGCAAAAGTAGTACACTCTATATGGAATAAGGTGCCATTTAGGATGTAGACTGGGTCTGCTCTACCTCAGAGCGACTGACTGCTGTATGATGACGGGAGGCCATTTTGACAGAGGCGATTAAATATGGACACTTGGACATCTGCTTAAGGCAAAGCCAGATGGGAGGAGAATTTACAAGGGCCTGGCTGGGTCACGTTGGGTCTGGGATGAAGAGGAAATGGGAGAGGCTCATTTGGTAAGTGGCCATAATAAGTGACGGCCCACAAATGACTGGGAAGTATGACATTGTACAGATGACGTATTAGTGGTTAAGTTTCGGTCTGTGGTATAGGGAGATGTGGTGATTGCATATTATTACTGCCACTTGATTTATTGTATCTAAAGCATGTATTTCTTGATTAATCGTGTATTTGTATGTGTTGATTTGAATAAATAGGCCATGTGGTTACGAAGAAGATAAACCTTACATCTACACTTAAACAAAAATGAGATTTCGAAGTATTTCTTAGAATGATGTTTGCTTAGTGTGTATGAATAATGAAGTTATTCTGTGTGGGTTTATACTAGCAAACTGGATTAGACATGTCTGACACTCTCCTTGACTGGAATTCAGTCACGACTTTGACACACTACCAGAAATTACAGCTGACACAGATCTGACGCACATTAATGGAATTAATCCAATAGGATTGGAGCAGTGTATTTCTCAAAACCATGCAGACATTGCGATAATGTCCAGGTAAGGACTTTAATTGCAGTTGTACCACCATCAACGAACCATTTGGCCAAACAAAAGAATGGCTTTTTCCACCAATTACACATCATTATCAACATGATACATTTCAATCATACAATGAAATGAGTTGAAATTACCAATCAAGATAAAGTGATTGAGTCGTCAGATAAGGGTGGGATGTAATGCAGCTCATATATTTTGCAATTTGGGTGAATTATATATATGATAATTATTGGACAAGCCTTCAATCTCCAGAAATCCTATTTCCCTCATACTTAAGTCAGCCTGCACCAAATATGAGGCTTTACATGTTTAAGTAAAAACCCAGTGGAAAAGATTACTAGTTGAGTTTTGATTCATTATCCAAAGATACTGCAATAATGAATGGAAAATAAATGAGATATGCAATTTTCAGCCATCTATTCCTAAAACATGGGAATCTCTCGACTCTAACTTGTCCAAAGGAATGCAGATTTTTCATAGATTTTCACAACTGTGTCGCGTTGTATAAGGATTTGAAGACAGGCGCAATAATACGTAATAGGGGTTTTATTTTCTCCACCCAACACAAGGTACATCATGAAAAACAACGAGGACGAAGCCCAAAACAAACACGTATATATATATATATATATATATATATATATATATATATATATATATATATATATTACACAGGGATGTAACCCAAACAAAAGAGCGTGGTGTAAACCTCTAAACAATACACGGGATGAGACCCGTAATACCAAGAGCACAATACACGGTACTCACGAGACCAACGGTCATGGGACAAGACAGTCCGGGGTTGGTGGTAATGATCCATGTCAGTGACGCCTAGAAAGCCGGTGACGTAGACCTCCGGAACTGGTGAACGGAATGAGCAGCAGTACCGGGGGGATCCGTGACAAACTGCTTTTGAGATTTGGATTGAGATCTCAACATTTGATCTATTTGACATTGCCTGATAAACATATTCTCAACAGGAATGAATACTGTAGCAGCCGGCGTCTTGAGCTGATGTGTAGATAGACAAATACATTGCTCAGCTGTCTTTCTGTCAGACAAGGGTAACTTTATTTGGAAGTCCATCAGTAGATGCTCTACAAACTATCGACAGACTCATCAGTCAACATCTCAACAGAATATCTCATCATTTTCAACAAGGTAGTCTATAGTCCATCTATAGATGCTCAACAAACCATCTGTAGACTATTAGCAGCATTTCAACAGCATATATGTAGCCTGTCAGTAGCATCTACAGATGGACTATCCAAGTAAAGTGTTACCATGACATTACCACATGACAACGTTGTGACAAGTTAATTTTACAAGTAAATAAGGCCAAATATTACCAACAAACAGCTATGAATAACTTGCCTGACGATTCACCCTACATTTTATTCCCTTGCTCTATCCATTGCTATATACATTCAGTCCGAAACTGCTATCCTAGAAGTCGTTTGTGTGACTTCAAAATGAGGGCCGCAATACAAAACAGATTAATCAGTGATTGGATCGTCTGTATATAATTTAACCAATCAGAGTATCAAAGTTGATAACGTCATCATTTAGGCCAGCTCTAGCCCAACCCTTCGGATTCTGGGACCAATCAGAACGATCAGAATGTGTTCGCATTCTAGAAGTCATTGGGGAGGGAGGCAAATCCAGACTCATCGTGGAGAAGAAACGTCAGTTGGCCGGAGTGGTGTGTATGCGTAGCCAGGTAAGTTAATAGCATGATTTTGCCAATGTAACAATGACAATGATATTTTCCCAAAAGGAGTAACTAGCAGCTATGATGTTGGAGCACCACTAACCTATTGAAAAAGTCAGTCTTCTCAGCTCTCCCAGTTGCTGGAAGGGCAGTTTACACTTGTTTCTCATGGGGCACTGTTTGATCTCTCTGCATCGGCATCTGCTTCCTCCATCTACAAAGGCCATGAAAGAGAATGAGTAATTCATCTAACGTTTCTTCTTATTTTTTGTTTTGTTGTTGACCTATTTCAGTTGCAATGACATGGTGTTTGTCACTGTCTCTGTCACTGTGGAGGATGAGACTGTGGAACGCCTGGAGAGCCTATGAATTTAGAATGAGTCTTGGTGCCTATGCAATGGACACCATAGGGCCCAATATTATGTGGCAGAACCAATGCTGAATACTATGTTGATGTGTGGAGACAGTTAAAAACAGTTCATTGTTACTAAGTGTAATTTAAAATGTAATCTACGTAATCCCCAAAAGTAATTATTTATCATGTGAGGGTAATAACTAGTAATGCTGCATCTTCAAAGAAAGGTTAAAATCTCAACTTTCTGGTAAAAATAGTTATAAATTGCTGAGGTGTAGTGACTTTGAGGACACAAGCTCAAGCACACAGTAAAAAATGATGAAATATTAAATATTTTGTATCATGTATTTCCTATTCAACAAAACCGTATAAGGCTTGAAGTGATTTATATGCTTTTCTAAATATAGTATAATCAAATTATAAAACAACTAACTATAAGATTTCACCTTCCTTAAAACTGTAAAATACATATTTGTACTTTTAGTGTTAGAGAAAATGTGGATATTTTCTAAAGGTCTCTCTTGATGCAAACGTCTGCCCCCATCGCTGTGAACGCCTCACAGAGCTCTAGCTTCCTGAACTCGTTAGAAACTCACCTTTCATCTCATATTAATATTGTCCATCTATGACAAACAGAAAGGGATTTTTGTTTAAACATCTATGACTTATTTTAGATTAATGGCTATAAATCGATCTCTGAATGTGCTACAGTGATGAAACCACTCTCTCCTGGTGTGCCACGATGTAAGGATTGCAGGCTTGTGCTTTGTCAGTGGCTGTAGCGTAGGGTTCAGCTAGGAGTTGATGGACAGTCAGAAGAGTGAATGAAATGGTAGGAGGGACATCCCAGCTTCAAGTGGTTTCAGATTTCACATCCTAAGTCACACAGGCTAAAAAAATATACTACTAAGTCAGTGGGAACTAGGACTATCACTCAATGCAAGCCACGGTGTCCACAGATCGATTTATAAGAAAAAATGTGGGTAGGAACCGGTACTAGAACCACGCAAGTCCTCTAAACAGGGAACTTTACATCTAAGAGGATTTATTAAATTCAAAGTGCAATAGTAATAATACAGTTCACAGTGTACAGTATTTGGTGTTTGATGTTATTTTATGTTACTTCATGAGGTAGCAGCTGTGGATAGCTTTGATGTCCTTGAAAGTAAAATGGCCCCTGAAAAAAAGTGTCACAAATAACATGCTACTACTGTCTGAAGGTAGCCTTTTCCTGCAGTCAAATGACCTAGTGGCCTCATGGGTGGAATGTTGTACATATTTTTCATAACTAATACACTTTTCTTTTCTTTTTTTTTGCAGAAAATCCAGTGTTTCTACAGTGAGGGAAAAAAGTATTTGATCCCCTGCTGATTTTGTACATTTGCCCACTGACAAAGAAATTATCAGTCTATAATTTTAATGGTAGGTTTATTTGAACAGTGAGAGACAGAATAACAACAAACAAATCCAGAAAAACGCATGTCAAAAATGTTATAAATTGATTTGCATTTTAATGAGGGAAATAGGTATTTGACCCCTCTGCAAAACATAACTTAGTATTTGGTGGCAAAACCCTTGTTGGCAATCACAGAGGTCAGACGTTTCTTGTAGTTGGCCACCAGGTTTGCACACATCTCAGGAGGGATTTTGTCCCACTCCTCTTTGCAGATCTTCTCCAAGTCATTAAGGTTTCAAGGCTGACGTTTGGCAACTCAAACCTTCAGCTCCCTCCACAGATTTTCTTTGGGATTAAGGTCTGGAGACTGGCTAGGCCACTCCAGGACCTTAATGTGCTTCTTCTTGAGCCACTCCTTTGTTGCCTTGGCCGTGTGTTTTGGGTCATTGTCATGCTGGAATACCCATCCACGACCCATTTTCAATGCCCTGGCTGAGGGAAGGAGGTCTCACCCAAGATTTGATGGTCAATGGCCCCGTCCATCGTCCCTTTGATGCGGTGAAGTTGTCCTGTCCCCTTAGCAGAAAAACACCCCCAAAGCATAATGTTTGACGGTGGGGATGGTGTTCTTGGGGTCATAGGCAGCATTCCTCCTCCTCCAAACACGGTGAGTTGAGTTGATGCCAAAGAGCTCCATTTTGGTCTCATCTGACCACAACACTTTCACCCAGTTCTCCTCTGAATCATTCAGATGTTCATTGGCAAACTTCAGAAGGGCATGTATATGTGCTTTCTTGAGCAGGGGGACCTTGCGGGTGCTGCAGGATTTCAGTCCATCACGGCGTGGTGTGTTACCAATTGTTATCTTGGTGACTATGGTCCCAGCTGCCTTGAGATCATTGACAAGATCCTCCCGTGTAGTTCTGGGCTGATTCCTCACCATTCTCATGATCATTGCAACTCCATGAGGTGAGATCTTGCATGGAGGCCCAGGCCGAGGGAGATTTACAGTTATTTTGTGTTTCAAGAAAAATCATTTGCGAATAATCGCACCAACTGTTGTCACCTTCTCACCAAGCTGCTTGGCAATGGTCTTGTAGCCCATTCCAGCCTTGTGTAGGTCTACAATCTTGTCCTGACATCCTTGGAGAGCTCTTTGGTCTTGGCCATGGTGGAGAGTTTGGAATCTGATTGATTGATTGCTTCTGTGGAGAAGTGTCTTTTATACAGGTAACAAGCTGAGATTAGGAGCACTCCCTTTAAGAGTGTGCTCCTAATCTCAGCTCGTTACCTGTATAAAAGACACCTGGGAGCCAGAAATCTTTCTGATTGAGAGGGGGTCAAATACTTATTTCCCTCATTAAAATGCAAATCAATTTATAACATTTTTGACATGCGTTTTTCTGGATTTTGTTGTTGTTATTCTGTCTCTCACTTTGTCAGTGGGCAAATTTACAAAATCAGCAGGGGATCAAATACTTTTTTTCCCTCACTGTATGTCAAACGGTGTTGTTTCTTTCAGTCTTCTGTGATGTATATATAGTGTAATATTGGGATGCAAACTCTATATCTGACATGGTACAGTTGTCTTCTTTTTTATCCCATAACCATGTGTGTGAGGTGTATACTTTTGATTCAAAGTAGATTTGTTCAAGTTTAAAGAAGGACATGTTCTTTTACTACTCATATCCTTTTGGCAGCTAATTTCAAACTCTTCAACACACACATACACACACACACACACACACAAATCCCAGCTCTTCACCTTAAGAAGAGGAAAGAGGGAGCCTATTCCACAGCTTTGATGTAAGTCGGGAGACTGAGAGAGAATGAGGGCCGGTTCAAAGGGCATGCAGAGGGAGTGGGAAGGGTGACATGGGAAGGCTCTCCACTCAGAGGAAGCGCTAGCGAGGCTACGCTAAGAGACTACAAGGAGACTCCTAATAAGGCTATTGGCTAATGAGGTCCAAGCAACACACGCTAGGCCTATCTTTCATCTCCCAGCATGGCACCCTATTCTACCCTATTCCCTATTTAGTCCACTACTTTTCACCAGTAGTGCACTATACAGAGAATAGGGTGCAATTTGGGATGAACCCTCTGTGTACTGGTTGGTTATTAAGCTGGTGCTAGCTAGCTACACTCTCAGAAAAAAAGGTGCTAAGTAAAACCATACAGGATTCTTCAGTTTGTCCCCATAGTGGAACCCTTTTTGGTGCTGGGTAGAACCTTTTGCAGAGGGTTCTATCTAGAACCCACTACGTAGGGTTCTTCAAAGAACCCCATATACAGTGGGAGAACAAGTATTTGATACACTGCCGATTTTGCAGGTTTTCCTACTTACAAAGCATGTAGAGGTCTGTAATTTTTATCATAGGTACACTTCAACTGTGAGAGACGGAATCGAAAACAAAAATCCAGAAAATCACATTGTATGATTTTTAAGTAATTATTTTGCATTAAGTAACTAGGAAAACCTGCAAAATCGGCAGTGTATCAAATACTTGTTCTCCCCACTGTATATGGTTCTACTGAGAAACCTTTTCTCTTTGGAGAGTTCTTCTTAGAATCCTCTATGAACAGTTCCACCAGCCTTATTAGTCTTTCAAATGTAATTATTTATGACAATACATTGCATATATCATAAGGCCTTTCGTTGAGGGCCTAGTTATACCCTAACACATTGGTGTTAGGTATCTCCTGGTTTACAGGCCACATCAGGCATGCAAGTCACATTATGCTGGCTTGTAAAGTGATTTGTATTGTTTGGCTGTTTCTATTGGAATCCAGCCAGAGTTAGGATATCCAACAAGTGGAATTATTTATCACCCGCAACCTGCATTGAGAATGACTGCCAGGGAAGATTGAATACTGAGACTATCTCAGTAACGAGTGCAATAAATCCAATTACTAACAGATTGGATTAGTTTAGATGTTATTTATATTTGTGTAGCACACAATTAATCAACCAATCAATGTACACTACCGGTCAAAAGTTTTACAAAACTTAGTGTACATGCAAAACCACAGATATTACAGTAAAACAAACAATTCTGAAACTCTCTCTGCAATAGAGCATGCTGGGAAATATTATATATGGTTCTATGTAGAACCCTTCTTGCCTTCCAAAGAAACCTTCTTGCCTTCCTGTCAGGCGACCAAAAGCCCTGTCCGCCTCAGCTGACCACTGCAGACGCACCGGTCCCCCCTTCAGCAAGGAGGTAATGGGAGCCGCTACCTGACCAAAGCCCCGGATAAACCTCCGGTAGTAGTTGGCAAACCCCAAGAATCGCTGCACCTCCTTGACCGTGGTTGGAGTCGGCCAATTACGCACGGCCAAAAATGCGGTCAATCTCCATCTCCACCCCTGACGTGGACAGGTGGTGCCCTAGGAAGGAGATGGACTTTTGAAAGAAGAGACATTTCTCCGCCTTGACGTACAGGTCATGTTCCAACAGTCGACCAAGCACCTTGCGCACCAGGGACACATGCTCGGCTCGTGTAGCGGAGTATATGAGAATTTCATCTATATACACCACTACACCCTGTCCATGCAGGTCCCTGAAAACCTCATCAACAAAGGATTGGAAGACTGATGGAGCATTCATCAACCCGTACGGCATGACGAGGTACTCATAGTGCCCAGATGTGATACTAAATGTCGTCTTCCACTCATCTCCCTCCCGGATACCCACCAGGTTGTACGCGCTCCTGAGATCCAATTTAGTGAAGAAGCGCGCCCCGTGCAATGACTCCGTCATACTAGCAATGAGAGGTAGTGGATAACTGTACTTAATAGTGATCTGATTGAGACCATGGTAGTCAATGCACGGGCGTAACCCTCCATCCTTCTTCTTCACAAAAAATTAACTAGAGGAGACAGGTGAAGTGGAAGGCCGAATGTATCCCTGTCCCAGAGATTCGGAGACATATGTTTCCATAGCAGCCGTCTCTTCCTGTGACAGAGGATACACGTGACTCCGGGGAAGTGCAGCACCTACCTGGAGATTTATCGCACAATCCCCCTGTCGATGGGGTGGTAATTGAGTCTCCTTATTTCTACAGAAGGCGAGAGCCAAATCGGCATATTCGGGGGGAATGTGCATAGTGGAAACCTGGTTTGGACTTTCCACCGTAGTTGCACCTATGGAAACACCTACACACCTCCCGAGCACTGACGTGACCATCCCTTGAGAGCCCTCTTGTGCCATGAAATCGTGGGGTCATGAGAGGTTAACCAGGGAAGCCCCAACACCCCTGGAAACGCAGGAGAATCAGTCAGAAAGAGACTAATTCTCTCCTCATGACCCTCCTGTGTCCTCATCCAGAGTGGAGCTGTGACCTCCCTAATCAGGCCGGACTCTAAAGGGCAACTATCTAAGGCATGTACAGGGAAGGGCACATCAACAGGAACAATAGGAATCCCTAAACTACGGGAAAACTGACGATCAATAAAGTTCCCAGCTGCGCCTGAATCTACGAGCGCCTTATGCTGGGAATGCGGGAAAACTCTGGAAATTCGATGTCAATACACATGTGCGCAACAGGGAGCTCTGGGTGAGTTGGGTGCCTACTCACCTGGGATGGTCCACCAGTGCTCTGCCTGCTGCCTCGACTCCCTGAGGACCCTCCCCAGCACCAACCAGCAGTGTGTCCTCTGCGGCCACAGTTGGTGCAGGAGACGGCCCCCCTTCCGGTCTCCCTGAGAGCAGCACCTCCGAGCTCCATCGGTGTAGGGTCGGAGGTGCTGGGGGATGGAATGGACGGACCCTGATCCGGACGTCCGCGGGTCGCCAACAGGTTATCCAGCCTGATCTACATATCCACCAGCTGGTCCAGGTTAAGGGTGGTGTCCCTGCAGGCCAGCTCCCAACGAACGTCCTCCCGTAGGCTGCATCGGTAGTGGTCAATCAGGGCCCTCTCATTCCATCCCGCGCTGGCAGCCAGGGTCCTGAAGTCCAGTGTGAAGTCCTGTGTGCTCCTCTTCCCCTGTCTGAGGTGGAACAGACGGTGAAATCTTTGTAGCGCACTGACGCCGCGTCTATTCCTCTCCACTCGGCGTTGGCCCACTCGAGCGCTCTCCCCGACAGACAGGAGATGAGGGCGGACACGCTCTCGTATCCCGAGGGAGCCGGGTGGATGGTAGCCATGTAGAGCTCTACCTGGAGTAGAAAACCCTGGCTCCCGGCAGCTGTACCGTCATATGCCCTCGGGAGCGAGAGCCGAAACCCACTGGACCCAGATGACGAAGGGGTGGACAGCGGTGTGGGTTGCTGTGTAGTTGGAGGAGGTGTAGGAAAACCCCCTCTCTCCCATCGCTCCATGGTGTTCAACACACGCTCCATGGCTGTGCCGAGAGTCTGTATCATGGTCGCCTGCTGTTGGACGCGTTCCTCCACTGATCCGGAAGGAATGAATGTACCTGCTGACTCCATTTGAGGTCCGTGTTTCTGTCAGGCGTCAGTGTGTAGCAGTAGGACGGAGTCAGGCGTAGGACACAGAGCTAGTAGACAACGTACTTTACTTGTAAAATAACAAATGAACATAAACTCCACGCAGGGAGGACAATCCCGCTCACCAGTCGACAACACCAAACATAGAACAAACACGCACACAACACAGTGGGAGCCAGAGGGTTAAATAGGAAACAAATCATAGACATAATGGGAACCAGGTGTGTACAATGAAGACAAAACAAGTAGAACACAGAAACATTGATCGGTGGCAGCTAGTACTCCGGTGACGACGAACGCCGAAGCCTGCCCGAGCAAGGAGGAGGAGCAGCCTCGGCTGAATCCGTGACACTTCCAAAGAATCATCAAAATAACCCTTTCTTCCAAAAACGGTTATTAGGATGTTAAAGGTTCTAGGTAAAAACCTTTTCCTTACAAAGAACCCTTGTCTTCCAAAAAGGGTTATTCTGATCAAAACGGTTCTTGGTAGAACCCTATCCCTCCACAAAGAACCCTTTTGGAACCCTTTTTTCGAAGAATGTAGCTACATGGACCATCTCAGGCTAATACATCCAGTGTTATATGATTCAAACCATGTTGAGTTGAGTTGCTATAAGGACCACTTTAATAGTGAAGACTGTGCCGTACCAAGGGGCTGTTGTTGTTTACGAGAGTGTGGCGTTTCTTTCATAACCAACGTTATTCAAAACAGGATGCTTTTTTGAAATAATTACTGCAGCATTCTGTGGGGATGTTTGTAATTTCAACCGCTCCTACAAAACAATCCCTTTCTTCTCGGCACCAGATGGAACATATAATTTCAATATGCTTTAAGATAGGACATTTCACCGTCCGCATTCTTGTTTAGTGATCACTGTAATAACAGAATGGATCACTACAGTACACAATAGAGTCTCAATAGCATCTCAATAGAAACTCAATAGAATCTCAATAGAATCTCAATAAAAACTCCCACTGACTCTCAGATGCTAAAACTACTTCCCATTAAAATATCTTAGTTTCCCCTAGCTATTACCAAATAGCGTTGGGAGGTGGTGGAGGGTGTCAACAGGGATTGCTGCATGGAGCCCTCATCAAGTGCATTCACAGGAGAGACTGGTTTGGATTCACAGCCATTCTGTAACCTCTGCTCTGGGTGCATCTGAAAAAGACCTCATGTTAGCAACAGTATGCGGGAGGAAATTGAATGCAGCTGTCCCACGTTGTTTGTTTCTGTGTTTTCTGTGTTGTTCATCCCTCTTCCCCCCCCCTTTTCTTCCAACTTTCCTTCTTTTGTTCTCAAAGTTAGGATTCGGAAGAGGTACTTTCCACTAACAGAGCTGAAGGTTGAACTTGAGGATAAAGTCAAGCAGCAAGACAGGTGTCTGGCATGTGCTTTGTGTAGATCTGATTGGGTGGCACAAAACCACCAAACCCCACTGCATGGTCCCAGGGGGTGTAGGCTTCACATCTCAGTCAGCTATGATGGTGAAGGAAGGCATTTCTTCGCAACCGTGTGGCGTCTGAGAACTCACTTTGTCACAAGTAAAAGTCGATCTCCCAGTCATCTGCCTTGTCTCAGTTTGATCTGTGGGAGGGCTTCAGTGAGTAACAACACTGACAAATTTCCACATTACCCCCCAAATCCAAACACAGCTAGTGGAAACAAACAACTTGACTTGTTTACGCCAACTTTCACAATTGTCAATGTCCCCCCCACCGCCTCTCTTTCCCCCTCCCACTTTCCCTAACGCTGTGTTGTTCCTTGAGCATTTCTGGTAAACAAGTAACACATCCACTCAACATGGGATAGGAGAGCTTATTTGACTTGTTTTCATTGTCAATCATGTTAACTCTTGTAACAAAATGACTTTGGTCACAGCATGGAAATGGCTGGCACATCAGTCCTAACACTTTTGGATGAAACCTTTAGTGGTAAACGTATTCCAGAGCGAGAGGTAGCGGTGTAAGATGACGTCTCTGAATAGTCCTCGACCCTTACCCTCATAGTAGGGCTTTGAGCCTTTCTTTTCCACTGTTACATGTCAACTGCCTCAGAGCGTCTCGTCACCTGTTCTGGATAGTTTCACCACACTTCCTACCTGCTGAGTACACAGCTGTCACATTTCCATTAGAGGTCCCGTACAGTCAACTCTGTTACTTCCCGTCAACTACATTACCTCATATCAACTATGTTACCCTCCATCAACTTTGTTACCCTCTGTCAACTCTGTTACCCTCTGTCAACTGTTATCAGCAATTACTGCCGTTGAATACCAATCAACTCCTATATTTCTCAGCAGCTCTGCTACCTCCAGAAACCCTATTTCCATTCCATTAGCACCAATGACAGCAGAATAGTGGTGGCACAAATCTGAAGAACTGAATCAGGAAAAGGAACAAAGATTCTAATTCCAATGATGGTATCAAGATGTTTCAGTGAATTCAATTTTAAGTTTTGTTTTTTCACCTCAACAGAATACACATAAGTAAACAGAGGAGGTGTCAACTGTCATGGTCTCAGCAGATGACTCTTGTGTTTTTAACACAAGACACTGCGGTGACACACGCAACACCCGACTGAGCGAAGCGCACTGTCATAATTCTGATCCGATACGGTTTCTCTCAGGTGGCGCTCTTCTTTGACGCAGCAGCTCCTTTCGTCACCGTTCAAACAGGCATGGTGTGACACCCCATAGCTTTTTAGAAGAGGAACACAGTCTTCTCCCTGACTGACACTAGTCAAACGCACTGTTGCATCTCCAGAAGGTCTGCCGTTGAGAAGCAATTGCTACAAAGCAGTTGTCATGTCACTGATGTTTTGTCTGGCTTCCCCCTCCTACCTGCATGGGTGGAAGATAGAATCCTACTGCATTGGGAAGATATTCCATGAAGGTTGTTCTTATCCTCAGTTCAAAATCACTAACACTTTATGGTTCAGAGTAGTCTTAGACTTGATCAGCATAATAACACAACTGACCAACTTGTCTTGAGTTATATGAACCAAATACCTGTTTATTCTCTAAACGGAGGGGATTAAAACACATCTCAACAATTGCTCAAAATAGTACTAGGAGGGGGGAAAAAGCATCATCACTGATTCAACAACTGAAAATGTCATGGTAAAGTACTTCAAAAAGGACAGAAGGGATTGTAAATGTTCATTCCAATGATGCATGCTTTTAAAGTTACTTACATGTTGAAGCGCAGTAAAGAGCACTCACAACCTTTCAGTTACAGAGCATAATTATAACTGTGAACCACAACACTGTGGAGTCACAGTCAGTCCTATATCTGGCCTTGAATCTTGTCTATATCATAGATACATAACAAGGGATGGGGAGGAGGAGAGGAGGGAGGGAGTGATCGCACTGATGTACTCACCCATCTAAACATTTAGATCAAACACCTTAACAACATGAAATACAACTATTTCTCTTCATCTTGCTGACATTTGTCACAAATATGGCCGCCGCGCCCCTCTCAAATGTACCCTCCCTCCCCAAGGGGCAACCTCCCCCTTTATACTGTATTTCCCTTCATGTTTTTAATGCACTGTCAAACAGTAGACAGCAACAATAACAGGAAATACTGCCAAGAAAGAAAGAAAGACCAAAACTTCAGGACCTTTCCTCTTCAGACCCTTTTCTTTGTAATTCTAGTGTCTCTCATGTTTGACATCAAAGATCCTGAAACATTTTTCCTCGATGTTGTGTACTCTGTAATTATTAATTTGCCTTGCAAGACGACTGCCTTCAGGGCAAAGTCAGACACAAAAGGCCCCTCTCTGGATCTCTGATGTGGAGCAACACAGAAGAAGAAAAAGAAGACAGAGAGAGAGAGAGAGAAAAGGCAATAAAAAAGCAGAACTCATGTGGGAACTTTCTGACAACAGTTGTAAAACTTTGAAAGATAGAGAGAAGAGAAGCAAAGAAAAACTGAAAAGCAGAGAGAGAGTGAGAGAGCGAGAAAGAGAGAGAGAGCAAACCAACTTAAAACTGAAAACAAAGCTCCAAAAGCTGTGTTGTTGTGACAGTGCCAGGGTGAAAGCAACAGTGACTGGATGCAGTAATGAGCTCCTCTTATTTCTTCCAGACACACTCATCTCCCACATATTTCTTCTTACCACCTTGAAAATATTAATCACCATTCACTGCTCTGCTGTTTCCCATCGCTGTGGATTTCATGCCTGTGTACTGTGGCAGAGTTACACCAGAATGACTTAACGTTACATTGAATGACTTCACCATGTCACACTGCAGTAGTTGGCTTTAGACAAGTCAGACGCCTTTATTCTCCTCATAGGCTGCATCCCAAATGGCATCCTATTCCCTCTATATAGCAGGGTTGGGGACAATTCAGAATTGACCCCAACCCTGCTATAAAGTGCACTACTTTTGGCTGGCCTATAGGGCTCTGGTCAAAAGTAGTGCACTATGTAGGGAATAGGGTGCTATTAGCAGCCATGGATCCTTATCTCTATGACTCAGGTGGATGGTGACTCCTGCCCTATAGCTGTTAAATGTGTCCATTGGATGATAGGGTAGGTAGACCATAACCAACCTAACAGCCAGTTTGACTGATGGAGTTTCTCCTTGGTTTTGGAGAGGGCACTATTATTAATGTACAAATGTAATCAATGTACATTTAAATTGCAATACATTTACTTAAGTTAACCAGATCTTTCCTGAGCAGTCTTCACCATTAAAACCATTGAGAAATGAGCTCTGCTTCCTTGCCGGTCTTGGCAGCACACTATGTAGGTGGCAGAGAGGCAGAGAAGACACAGCAGCCCCTCTGAGATCCTGATAAGGAAATCCCATTAAGTGTTACTCCCAGCAAGCCATGTTCACATTAGGAACCAGGAACAAGAACAGGTGGAAAGTCTGTCAGTCACTCTCACTGACAGGAGGAGGAGGAAACTGCTGGGGAGAAACCAGAGAGAACATGGGTTGAACTGTGGTTATGGTAACACTGTTTTGTGGCTCTTATGTCGTTTTGTATGTGGGGTGTGTGTGTGTGTGTGTGTGTGTGTGTGTGTGTGTGTGTGTGTGTGTGTGTGTGTGTGTGTGTGTGTGTGTGTGTGTGTGTGTGTGTGTGTGTGTGTGTGTGTGTGTGTGTGTGTGTGTGTGTGTGTGTGTGAGTGTGTGTGTGTGTGCGTGTGTGTGTGTGTGTGTGTGTGTGTGTGTGTGTCTTACAATGACCATCATTACAGTCTAAGAGGACGAGTGCTGAAGTAAAACAAAACAAATGATTTAATGTATCTGTAGCTATAGATATAAAAGAGGAGAAAGACAGTGAGAAGAAAATAATGAGATAAAGAGAGACAGAAAACAGAGAGAGAAAGAAAAAGACAGACAGAGAGAGAGACATAGAGAGATGGAGAGAGAGAGAGAGATGGAGCCACGGAAGTGAACAGGGAGGGAAAGAAAAAGGGGAATGCCAGCTCCCATGTGGCCGCCGGCCGACTTAAAACGGTTTCTGGTCAGGGGAAATGGCAGGAGTAGATGCCCAAATTAGAGAGGAACCCGTCATATCCCTGGAAACCCTGTCATCCTCAGAGCACTGGCGTTCCAGGCTCAACGACATGGGACTGGGAGCCGCCTGACGTTGTTTGGTTCAGACAAGATGGGAGGGCCCCAGCTTCGTGGCGGATTTTCCGAACCTCCGAAACCACAATGCACTTTAGAAGACAGGGCTCGTAGAGTCTATCGATCACGGGGTTGATTTCTGTTCCATCTCTCTCTGTAAGAAGTCAGTTGGTTGGAGAGACAGGCCCCCACAGCGTTGAGCTGTAATTTGGTGTTTATTTGCCAGGCTAAGAGTGTTTCATGCTTTTTCAAAGTAGAGCTACACACTGCAAAACATTTTTGGGGGGATAAACGTAAATAAATTACTTCAAGTGGTAACACGCAAATGAGTAGAGTTTTTTCAGGTCAAATAAATACTTTAGATAAAATTGTATTATTAGGTCAATGATACTTGTATCATTTGATTACAATCAAATCCATAATTCACCTCAGTTAAACCTAATTTAACTGCAACTCAAACATTTCATATTTTTCAAACTTGATTATTTGCTTTACTGAAAACTAAAATACTCTGCAATATCAACCTCATAATTAGGCTTAAAGAAAAGCAAATTCTTGGATTGGAGTAATTTAACTGTGTTACTTCAATTGGTAACATCTAATTTAATGAATTTCTTGCAAATCAAAATAATGTAGGTTTGTTCAAAAAAAAGAAGTACTCAAAACGCACTGTAAAAAATGACTCAAGTAAATAAATCAGGTTCTCAATTGAATAATCAACATTTGTTGAAACCAAATACAGTATGATTCAATAAACAAACTGTTATATTTGATTATTAACAAACCTATATTTGAAGTTGCAACCTATTTCTTTCAACACTCAACTTGCTTTCCCCCTTTGGATAAAACATAATAAATAACACAGACACAAACTAATATTTAATGTAACCACAAACTATATGTTGTTATGCATATATCATTGTAGAACTTTGCATGGTGAATACAACAGAACAGATTAACTTGAATGACAATCACCCTCACGCCCCAAATAAGCCACGCATCCACTTCTGATATGCTGCCGTTACACTGCCGCCACCGCTATGCACATGTGGATGAGGTGTCAAAACAATTTAGAAACTTAAATAATCTGTGAAATACATTGTTTAATTACAGACAAATTGAATAGGTTGAACGAACATTGCCAAAGTGTATACCAATCAGTAAAAGCACTTAAAATGAACAACAGCGCTGTCCCACTTATTATAGTGTAAAACACACACCTATGCAAGGATATTACAGATGCTGGCTGTGTACAACTTTAAGATTAAATGATGAATACAATATACCAGATTAACTGGAATGACATTCACTCTTACGGGTGGGCATAAAGTACAACCTGAATGCCATGTCCCCAATAAGCCATGCCTCCAACTCTTCTGTTAGGCTGCGGCCACTACATTTCCCCCACCACTATTCAATGCGCATGTGCATGTGGTGTTGAAAGCAATTTAGAAGCTTTCATTGAATTAAAACGAACCAAAACGTAATTTTCAATTATTCCAATCAGTTAAAGCACTTCAGATGAACAACAGTACCTTCACACTTTTACAGTGCAGTATGCAAGATGGCAGCTTAGCTCGAAGGACTTTCTTGAAAGACTTCTGAGCTGAAAGGTGTTGGGAAATGTGGACTTTAGTTTGAATCCTTTCACAAAACAAATTTGTTTTTATACTCAGAGCTACAGTTTGGTTTCAAATTTACATTTGGATGCATGTGCGCCACAACACAATGCTGTCTATGTTTAAAAACACAATTGTGTTACAATTTTAGCATATGCTTCCTCGCTGCACCAGTTGTATGGTACAAAGCCCTTAGACTTTCCATATTTGCCACTAATTCATATCTATACTGTACTACAACTCAAATAGGCAAGTCTGTATCTCGGAATCTCTCATTTTCTCTTTGTATTTCCAGCTCGGCTCCATAGGCATGCAGCTAATTAGAGGCAATACAACGACTGCACAATATATTCACAATGTAAGGAGCCTGATCTTCATAACATCAAACATTCCTTAATGTGTGCTCCGTTATTACAGATGATCATCACATGCCTGGTTGGACTTAGACCAACCACATCACCTCATGTACTGGAGCTGTGGATGATAAATATGATCCACAGCTGGGGCGTTGCATGCCGTTCCAACTGGGGTGTTGCATGCCATTCCAACATTTCTATATTAGACACAGAACTTTGTGATTCAACCATTCCATAGTGTGCGAGTGGGAGGAAAGAGGAAATGTGGAGAATGATGCGTAAGAACATATTGAATCTGTGGAAATGCTTTTAACTTGGGAGGGAGCAAGACTCATCCCGAGTGAACTCATCCAAATGGAATGACATCCAAACCAAAACCAGATCAAAGGAAGTATGGAGAGGGGCAGAGACAGAGAAAAAGAGAGTGTGCAACCGACAGAAATGCAAAAATCCTATTAATCGCCATCAAAACAGCCCTCTTTCTTCCTGCTATGAGACTACAGAGAGACAGTACTGTCAGCTCTGTGCTGCTTTGCCCTACACCCATGTGTATATACAAGCATACATTAGGAAAATGACAATCACGACAATCCAAACTGGAACAAAAAAATCCCCCCATCTCATTGTCCCACACACCAATGGAGGTCAAGAGAGCCAAGACGAGATAGCTCGCCACACATCAGCTGAGGGAAGGGGGAGGGAGAAAAAACAGACCTTGCTGTAATGAACCAATCTTCTGCTTGTTGTTTACAATCAACAATAGTCTTGATTTGAAGAGGGGATGGGGAGTGTAGAAGAGAAGAGGGATGGAGAGGAGGGGTGAAGGGGCTTATGTTACAGTGGGGAAAAAAAGTATTTAGTCAGCCACCAATTGTGCAAGTTCTCCCACTTAAAAAGATGAGAGAGGCCTGTAATTTTCGTCATAGGTACACGTCAACTATGACAGACAAATTGAGAAAAAAAAATCCTGAAAATCACATTGTAGGATTTTTTATTGATTTATTTGCAAATTATGGTGGAAAATAAGTATTTTGTCACCTACAAACAAGCAATATTTCTGGCTCTCACAGACCTGTAACTTCTTCTTTAAGAGGCTCCTCTGTCTTCCACTCGTTACCTGTATTAATGGCACCTGTTTGAACTTGTTATCAGTATAAAAGACACCTGTCCACAACCTCAAACAGTCACACTCCAAACTCCACTATGGCCAAGACCAAAGAGCTGTCAAAGGACACCAGAAACAAAATTGTAGACCTGCACCAGGCTGGGAAGACTGAATCTGCAATAGGTAAGCAGCTTGGTTTGAAGAAATCAACTGTGGGAGCAATTATTAGGAAATGGAAGACATACAAGACCACTGATAATCTCAAAATGATCACAAGAACGGTGAGCAAAAATCCCAGAACCACACGGGGGGACCTAGTGAATGACCTGCAGAGAGCTGGGACCAAAGTAACAAAGCCTACCATCAGTAACACACTACGCCGCCAGGAACTCAAATCCTGCAGTGCCAGACGTGTCCCCCTGCTTAAGCCAGTACATGTCCAGGCCCGTCTGAAGTTTGCTAGAGTGCATTTGGATGATCCAGAAGAGGATTGGGAGAATGTCATATGGTCAGATGAAACCAAAATATAACTTTTTGGTAAAAACTCAACTCGTCGTGTTTGGAGGACAAAGAATGCTGAGTTGCATCCAAAGAACACCATACCTACTGTGAAGCATGGGGGTGGAAACATCATGCTTTGGGGCTGTTTTTCTGCAAAGGGACCAGGACGACTGATCTGTGTAAAGGAAAGAATGAATGGGGCCATGTATCGTGAGATTTTGAGTGAAAACCTCCTTCCATCAGCAAGGGCATTGAAGATGAAACGTGGCTGGGTCTTTCAGCATGACAATGATCCCAAACACACCGCCCGGGCAACGAAGGAGTGGCTTCGTAAGAAGCATTTCAAGGTCCTGGAGTGGCCTAGCCAGTCTCCAGATCTCAACCCCATAGAAAATCTTTGGAGGGAGTTGAAAGTCTATGTTGCCCAGCGACAGCCCCAAAACATCACTGCTCTAGAGGAGATCTGCATGGAGGAATGGGCCAAAATACCAGCAACAGTGTGTGAAAACCTTGTGAAGACTTACAGAAAACGTTTGACCTGTGTCATTGCCAACAAAGGGTATATAACAAAGTATTGAGAAACTTTTGTTATTGACCAAATACTTATTTTCCACCATAATTTGCAAATAAATTCATTAAAAATCCTACAATGTGATTTTCTGGATTTTTTTTCTCATTTTGTCTGTCATAGTTGATGTGTACCTATGATGAAAATTACAGGCCTCTCTCATCTTTTTAAGTGGGAGAACTTGCACAATTGGTGGCTGACTAAATACTTTTTTTCCCCACTGTATCTGTTAGGATCTGCCTGTCCAGAGCATTATGAGCCCTGCATCGCTCATTTCATGGCAAGTGCACTGGAACAGATTATTGCCGGCTGTAGAGAGAGAGAGAGGGAGAGAGATGTAGAGAGAGAGGGAGAGAGAGGGAGCGAGAGAGGAAGGGGAGAGAGAGAGGTCTGGTTTTGTAGTCAGAGGTGAGAAAGCAGAGTGAGCTCACTCCAAATCCCTTATTATGCACACCCCACAATTGCCTCACATTAGCCATAGATTTATTTATTTTATTTATTTACTCTGGCATTCAGCAGGTTTCTTTCTCTCCCTCCCCTCCCTCTCTGAAATCATTTCCTGGCTGTGCCGCCTCTCCACCAAAAGCTCTCTAGCCAGTTGAATAGGCAATTGGACTCGCCATAATGTTTTCTACAGATGCTGTCAAATCCTCTGTGACTAGCACTGATTGCCTCGCTCGCATTCGGAGTTGCACCGTTAGCTCGTCTCATGCAGAGTTCATGTATACACACCAAGCCTCTAACTCCAACTCCCTCCCCTTTCATTTTGTCGCACAATTTCCCCGAAAATGCATCTCGAAACCCCCAAAAATTATTTTTGGGGACACAGAGGCATCCTCCATCTTCCATCCTTTGACAGTACAAGAACATCCTGTTTTGTAGCTTTTGGGGGGTCTTCACTTGAAGGTTTACTGTCCAAGATGCCACAGCAGGTCCAGAACAGGAGGAGCCATTTTGTGAGTTTCCCTGGCATGTGTTGATCCCCCGACACTTCCTGCTGCCTACTGTGTTCAGTGAAAGACGAGATGACAATGGACCACCGGGCGAGGGAGGGATGCCTTCACCCAGTGGGGGCCGACAACTGCAGTCATCTGGAGGCCTAAACTTGGCTGAAGGGTTGAGGGATGGAGCTGGAGGGCTGGAGGGGGTAATACAGTTATTGGAGGGACGCGACAAGGTTGACCTCTTTCACCCTTGGCCTTTCTCAATCAGTTTCAATGGCAATGCCAGCAATATGTCGTTTCTCTCTTCAGGGCTGAGCTATATAGAGTTCAGTAGGGATTAACTGTCCCGGGAGGAACACTTCACATTTCCCACAAAAAATTTATGACAAGACCAGAGAAATGAACTGTCCCCACAATGTTGCACTAATGAGGGCGGCAGGTAGCTTAGTGGTTAAGAGCGTTGTGCCAGTAACCGAAAGGTTGCTGGTTCTAATCCCCGAGCCGACTAGGTGAAAAATCTGTCAATGTGCCCTTGAGCAAGGCACTTAACCCTAATTGGTCCTGTAAATCGCTCTGGATTAGAGCGTCTGCTAAATGACTAAAATGTAATGCAAATACACAACATGCGCAGCAGCAGATTAGCAAAAAATATCATATCCAAACAGGTTGTCACATGGAAGCCTTTAGGCTAGTGTATTTACTTCACACAATGTTGCCATAAATTCAATGCAGTCAATAAACCCAACAGGAAACTCCTAGCGTATAGCCTATAAAAGGCCTGCACAATTCACTACATAGGCATCTCTGTCACAGACATGAAGTCTTAACAATTCAGAGAGGCATGAGGGAAAATTATATCTTCTCCTGTCCTAGATCCTAGGCTATTTTCCTATCCAATCCCACTGAAACCCAAAATCCGGACTCTCGCATGAAAATCAAAGCACGTCTCTTGCCTATGCATGTGAAAGTACCGCTATAACACCTGCTTCTCTGTGCTGTCTCGTACTTGCTACCCATATGAGAGCTTCTGTAGAGAATGTGTGCTCAACAAACGGAATGAGAGTAGATATGGATATTCTTTTTTTGGTCCCCGTTAAGATAACTAGATTTTTTAACTATTTCCACTCTTCATCTCCCCGTTATTCATGAGCTATCTGTATAATCCTCCACTCGATTTTGCAAAATATGGAACATATTCTGTAATTCGTTGAAGGAGGTGATCTAGCAAGCTTAGCAACTTTGATCATTTGACTTTTGTTTGACTGGTTACAAAGTTTGTATGATTCAACACTATACTCGGGGTGTGCTCTGTGTGTCCTGAGTGCGCTCTGTGTCGCTACTGCTGAAATGCGCTGAATTAATTGAGGAACATGATAACGCTCTGAATTGATGAACGGCCTGTTTCGCAATTCACAACGTCATTGGCGATCAAAGATAGTTACTCTATCATTACTAAATATCAGTTTCATTTGCTCTAAAATCTTTACATTGTGACACAGCCAAGCCGACAAGGTGGCGCAGCGCCCCTCTTTAAAAGCTTTAAAATGGGCACTATCGATTTTTGCTGTATTTCCCGGGACTATCGGGAAAATATGAATTACTTGGTAGATTTCCGGGAAAATATTGATCCCTACAGTTCAGGTAATGGGTATTTAAAGTATTCCAAGCCATTCCAAGGTTGGAGGGTTTATTGATTCCAGTGATTTATATGGAACTTTCACTTAACTGGTGAACTAACGAGACTGCATCACTTCAGCACCTTATTGTACATATTTGGCAACAAGGGCAACCTACAGAATGGAAACTAAAACCGAATTTGGTTTACTAGTATAATCTAGCGTGAAGACTATTAAATGGGTTAAAAACGTCAATGCTTTACTTGTGCTGTGAAGGAATAGATACAACATAAGACCTTGCTTCTTCTGCTTTCACAGGGGAAAAGTATTTATTTGCATACTCAGTTTTATTCAAGTATTTGTGCACTTTATTCTCAACATTCCACGGTCATGTGATGTTAGCATGCCCACATCTCCTAGGGTTAGACCATCCACCATTGTTTGCTCCACCTCTCTCCTGTGTATGAGCAACCACCACAGGGGTGCGCAAATAAGGGGGCTCACACAACACACAACTACCGCCTCATTTTCATTTTCTTCTTCTTCTTCTTCCTCCCCGTCGAGGCGGTACACAAAGCATTCAAAGAAGAGGTCTTATCTGAAGCCGGTGGAAAGGTTTTAACCCCAGAGCCGGGGCCGGGAAACTGAGGGCTATTCTGCCTCTCCCTCTCCTTCTTTATGGAAGGATCCTGAGGGGAGCGCACAGTGGGCTGCATATTTGTGTTGCTGTGTGCCCACTTTATACTGTGCCCCCTGCGGAGAGCGACTACGCAGCACAGTGCAAGGGGCCTGCTGGAATGTCTATAATGTGCTGTGGAAACTGTGACTGCTTTTGATTTAAATGGTTTCAGATGCGCCTTTGGAGGCGCGCAGTGAGAAACAGCTGGCTGCTCCGGCTATTGATATGCACAAACGAACAGAGCGAAGGGTCTCCACGGGTTCAAAAACAGGCAGGACCTTGAAAAGTCATTACCCCTCTTCTCCGTCTTATCAGCTTATCATGTAATGATGTGTTATTGATGTGTTGTAGATGGGTTTCCTGTATGTTAACTGCATGGGTCTGTCAATTAGTCCACCAACTGCAGTACTTATTAGTAGGAAACAGCGCTGCTATGGCGTCATCTCACAGTGTGAAACTTGAAACCCAAAAGGAAAGCTTTAAGGAGCTATAAAAATGAGCATTAATTCTATCCTCCACTGAATTTGCCACAATAACTATATATGCCTCCTTGAAAACTTAAAAAAAAATACTTTAAATTACTTTTGATTAGATGTGTTTGTAGTATGTGCTTGGGTCATCTTAGAACACAGACACAGCCAGTACCCTTAAAATCACTATGATTCCAATGCATTATTCTCATTGAGTGATTAATTCTAAGCAAAATAAGTTTTCAAGGGACTCAACTGTGGATAAGTGTAAAAGAAGAAAGATAACCTGAGTCTATTTTCCCCCTTCAAAACTCTGTCTTCTTTTGCATGCGCTCAGGGGGAGGTGAGAGAGGGAGCAGATATTCTTTGAGTTCCAATGAAGTTACATTTCCTTCCGGGTCCTTTGGCTTGGCCCTTTGCTTGGACTGACACACAGTGAGAGGAGAGGGGGGGGGAATCTAAGAATCAGCAGCCGGTAGGAGTAATACTGTGAGACAGTGAACCCTCCTAACCTAGAGAGAACAGCCAATCAGGGCTCAGTTCTAGCCCGTTCACCTTTGACCCCTCCCTACAGTGCCTGGGGTTGACGCCACTAAATTCCCAACACTAATCAAACCACGTCCACTGAACACAAAGGAAAAGCTAGCAGATAGGTCTATCTTATTATCACCTGCAGACTGTGTCACATAGTAGCTGATAGTGTAGCTTTAGGCTAACACACTGCAGTGATACAGGCTTCATTATATTCACATTTTACTCAGACCCAGACTCATTTTCAGACCACATTCGTTTTGGTCAGTAGAACTGGCTTTATCAATTGGATGTTGTTATTAGGGCAGTTCCACTCAATATGAGATACTATATTACTAATCAGTGAATAGTCATCAACCCTGCCCCTCTCTCTCTCTCTCTCTCTCTCTCTCTCTCTCTCTCTCTCTCTCTCTCTCTCTCTCTCTCTCTCTCTCTCTCTCTCTCTCTCTCTCTCTCTCTCTCTCTCTCTCTCTCACACGCACAAACACACACACACACACACACACACACATCTCCTCCCCCCGTCTATACCTGCAGACAGTGTGGAGAGGAGATAAGGCTGAATCAAATGCACGTCTCCATATTGATTTCCATGCCAACCAATTTCACCCAATCAAAAAAGGTTACGCCGTGTAGAAATAAAAAAAGGAGAAAAATTGCATGCTGGGTAGCCGTCAGGCAGACAGATCCCATGAGTGAGACAGTTTTGAAATCCGTGGCTAGCCAGCCTCTTCAGCAGAGAAAATTGAAAACAAAATTGCTATCTGACCACTTGAATATCTCAAATAGGAGTTTGTGAAAAGTGGGACTTTTTTTGTTGCTATTTTCTGCACTCTGGGGATGCTTGTATAGACGCTTATAGGCACGCTTGTGTTTCATTAGTTTCTACAGTAAACGGGCGAAAGGAGACAATTTATGCTATTGTGGTTTCTCCATTTAACACAACAGAAAACCTAAATCTCTGTGCTTTGTCTTCTTTTTGAAGTTCAGAAAAATATGATTGACACGAGGAAAACAGAAGACAGAGACTGTCTCAAATGGCACTTTATTCCCTTCATAGTGCACTACTTTTGATCAGGGCCCTATTAGGCTCTGGTCAAAAGTAGTGCACTACATATGGAATATGGGGCCATTTGGGACGCAGTGAGAATCTGTGGGCGGATTTCAGAGCCGTCCTCTCCTCTCTCTGGCTGTGTGATGATGGTCAAGATAGATGTAGGCTCTGGAGGGGGTTTGTGATGTGTCTGTCTGTGTCCCAAATGGCACCCTATTCCCTACATTGTGCACTACTCTTGACAAAGACAAAAGTAGTGCACTATGTAGGGATTAGGCTGCCATTTGTGACGCAGACTCTGTCTGTTATGTGATCCTCCTCTGTTGTTTAGCTTTGACCCGGGTCACTCCTACATGCATTAATGAGCTGATGCAGCGTTTGATGTTGGCCTTCAAATCTCCTCTGGTGCTTTGGCCCTCAGTGTCCACCTCCATCCCCCAATATACACACCCTTGTCTAGGCATCCAGGCATCCATCCACTGGCCCTGCCCCTGCACCACCGTACAGCGGTCTGCTGCCCGGTTCAGTAGTGGACGTGGGGTGTCACTGCACCTTGAGACACAGCATGGTTTTGAGAAAGAGAGAGGTGTGTTTGGGTGTGGAGGATGTTTTCTCTCTTTCTCTTTTTATTATTCTCCTCATGATTTTCCTCCTGTATTTTCTTAAATTGCCAAGCCCAAACCCCCCATTTTTATTTAGGCCTTCCAAATGCACAATTGCTTTGCTCTGTGAGGCTCGCTCTCTCGTTTCCCGGTATGTTAATGTCCTATGATGATCAGAGGGACGCAGGGATAAATGTGCTGCGCTTTAAGCACTTTGTAGTTTTTATGTTGTTGCCATAGTAACATGTAACTGGAAACCAAAATCAATGTACCGGCTCATAATTTGCATGGAGAAATGGACAACCGAAACAGAACCAGAGAGAGAAAGGAGAAAGCAGAAGAGAGTGAGAAAAAAAAGAGAACAAGAGAGGACAAACCAATGCCATCCCTCTCTGCAGTGCACCATCTCCAGAGGACGAACCAGTTAAAAACAACTACCGGTACCCATTATTACATGTACAGGAAACACATTCTCCACACTGTCCACTACATGTTTCCCCTTGAAGTGAACTAATACTTAAGTAGGATCTACGTAGCTTCACTGTTCCCTCTATAGGACAGCTCCTCTGCTTTAGTAGACACCATATCCTCATTTC
Source organism: Coregonus lavaretus (assembly GCF_964263955.1). NCBI lineage: Eukaryota > Metazoa > Chordata > Actinopteri > Salmoniformes > Salmonidae > Coregonus > Coregonus lavaretus. The sequence goes on from NC_140027.1 coordinate 7,449,517, forward strand.
CATCCTATTCAGGCAACGTTCACTTGATATGCACCCTGCATGCTATCGCTGGACTTTGAAGTTGTGCACAGGGCTATGATTAAACTGCCCGACACAACCCCCCTCTCTCTCCAGAACTTCGCTAGGCTGTGTGAGCTACGAGCTATGAGCTACACTGGTATCTGCAGCACAAGCCATCCCAAACACCCAAGCGCTTCTTCTAATATTTCTGCCTCGGAATCTACAGCTGTGTCCCAAATGGCACCCTATTCCATTTATAGTGCACTATTTTTGACCAAGGCTCTATGGCACTATAAAGGGTACAGGGTGCCATTTGGGACGCTGCCTCCGTCTCCCGGTCTTATTAGCCTACTGAGTGCTTAATGAGTTGGTAATTAGCTCGGTGCCTAAATGTGACACTCACTGTATCTCGCCACATCAGAATTCCAGATTGAGGCTCCTCACGCCCCTTAATGAACAGGCTAATTTATTCACCACAATCTGTTTGTCGTTTGAGGAAGCAGCTAGGCTCCTGCTCTGGTAAAGACTGTGTGTACCCATGCATCAGACCATTTGTTGAATGCGTCTCACTACAGTACTTGATAGCCTGGGATATAGGCTAGTGATCAGGGGAAGAGGATAACATTGCCTCCAGCCTAGACGCTGATCTAAGGTTAGTTTTGTGTTTCTCCCACCTACTGGTTAAGGTTCATTGGGGGAGGGTAGGCTGATCCTAGATCTGTACCTATGGGCAACTTGTACCTGGAGCGATCTTCTACCCGGAGGAGAGAGGAGTAGTGCAATATGGAGAGAAGGGACGAGGACAAAGAGGAGAGGGGGCTCAGTATCAAGCTTCTCAGAGTAGGAGTGCTGATCTAGGATCAGTTTTGCCTTTTGGATCATAATTAATAAGATTATATGAACAGGAGGAAGCTGATCCTAGATCAGTACTGCTAATTTGAGAAGCTTGACACATACAGCCCCTGATAGAAGTAGAACAACTAGATGGGACCCCACCTACAGTACATAAATGGGCGGGCCTATATCTTTATTAGTTTTGGCCTGTGATTTAAAACTACTGTCTGTGATTTAAGAAAAAGACAAGGAACTCATTAAAACACACACTAATCCCTTAGATATTAAAAACATTCCAGTGCCATGACATTTCCAGGCATGTGTCCCAAATGGCACCCTATTCCCTTTATAGTGCACTCCTTTTGACCAGAGCCCATCAAACGTAGTGCACTATATATGGAATAGGGTGCCATTTGGGACGCAACCAAGGACTTGCATCATGGATCCCCTTAGGTATAACAGCAAGGGGTTAACCCAGCACAGCACAGTACATAAGGGCTGCATACCAAATGGCACACTATTCCCTATCCATAGGATCCATAGGTCTCTGGTAAAAAGTAGTGCACTATATAGGTAATAGGGGTGCCATTTTGGATGCACCCAAGGAGAACAAACTAACCCAGGTTGGCTGCAGCCCAAGGCAACATGATGTTTGTTAAAGGCTGGCGTGTAATTACCCAGAACACCCTCTTAATCTTTACAGGGCTCTGAAATGTATGGGAGCCATTACAGTAGTGACATCAATCGTTTTTTTTGTCATCATGTTGCAACATAGGGCCCTTGAGTATCAAATGGCTTCCCAGCTAGCACATAAAGTTCTGAGAACCATATGTTTCTTAGAGCTTGGTGAGAGCATGGTTGTCCTATGGTTATTTTGCATACAACCTTCCCACAAAGTTCTGGGAATGGTGCAGGATACCCAGCTAGCAAATAACGTTGTGAGAACCATATATTTCTTAGCTGGGAATTTCAGTATTCAGCATAACATTTTCTGCAGGATTCCACATGGTTCTATTTAAGGTCATGTTCTCAAAACATTAAGAAACCACAAGAAAACATTAGCAACGTTCAAAGAACATTATTTAAAAACATATACAATCTATTCTCAGCATCAACAAAACTCTCTCTATCCTCTATCTTGTTGAGTGTGTTCAGGTGTGTTTGCTGCGCCCACTAACACCTGATCTTAATGAGTGCTTGTTTCATTTGAAATGGGGTCTGTTTGAATAGACTAAAACAGCTTTTTATGAGTAAGAAAACATGGCATGCTAGCACCATCATGGTGGTGCAGTGGACTAATTCTATGTATAGAGAACAGAAGGTTTAAATCTCACTGATGCCGTGCCACAATAAAAAAGAAATGTGTTTGCATGATTAATGCCTAAGCAAATGAATTTCCATGTGTTCTATCTGTGCTTGGAGTTCTAAACAATTAACCCAAACTAAGCTAGCAGTTGTATTAAAATACTTATTGAAACATGTTCTCAGAACCTTATTTAATTACCTTCAAATAACCTATAATTTCCGTTCTCAAAATGTTAATAAAACCTCCCAGGAAAACCTTCAGGGAACCATAGTAAAACGTTCTTAGAACCTCCCTGCAACTTAAAAATTTAAGTTCTCAGAACAGGCTAAATCTCAGAACGTTTCAGTTTTACCGGTCAGGAAACATATGGCTTCGTTCCCAGAACCAATGGGAAACCAAAAACATACGTTCCCACAACTTCCAAGGAACCAAATGTGCTAGCTGAGTTAAGTTTCAATGGGGTGCTGGGGTGGGTGAGATTGGCAAACCCACCAAGAGGAATGTTTGGGAATGTGGTGACAGAATTATACTCATCCCAAGAGGGAACATCCCAGAATAGGTGGATGGAGTCAGAAGGAGAAGTGGTAAGAATGGCTGCACCCCAAATGGCACCCTATTCCCTACAAAGTGCACTACTTTTGACCAGAGCCCTATGGGCCCTGGTCAAAGCTAGTGCACTATATAGTGAAAAGGGTACGATTTGGGACGCAAACAATGGGAAAGAATGCCCAGATGAAGTCCAGGTCCCATTCTTGACATATGGGTGGTGAAATTTTCGGCTGACATCAGCTTTGTTTTCCCCAGCCAAACAGCTTTGCTAACTAAATGAGCCTGTTTAGCTGATGACTCCAGAGTACACTCATTAGGCTGGCTGAGAGAGACCACGTGCTAGCCGGGTGTGATATCTCTCAAGCCCCAGCCAAGTCAACATGCGTAAACACTGATGACATCATACATGGGAACTCATCAAGCATGACATCAGCGGGTACGCTTGGAGGTTAGAGGATAGACAGAGAAAAGCCAGTAGTGGTTTGGTCTAACCAACACCCTATGCTGGAGACCATGTTGGAAAATATACAGAATATAAGATTTCAATTAAAATATATTCCATTGTTCTTTCTTTCATCTATTAGGTATGTCCCTATAATGCATCTGACTAGTTAAAGGCTCAATCCTTAATAAATTAATAAGAAAAACAACAAAACAAAACCCGCACCACATGGCATTTATAAGTGATATTCTTCAAGAATCAATGGGTATAGCAATAATTTAAATGATCACAAACTGCTGTTAATATCACAGATTGGGCCTTTAAACTGCTACAAATTGAATAAATTACCATTGCTGTTATATTGTAGGACTGTTGTGTCAATTCATTCATACAGGCCCATTCAAATTCAGGCCAACAAGGCAGGTGCCTCAGGTGCTGGACAAGAGCAGGAGATGGAGCTTGGTGCTGTAGCCTATAGGTGTGCTAATCCAAGGACCCTGACAGGTGTACACACTAACACACACACAGACACACATACTTCCTCCTCTCTCCTTTTACAACTTAATTGACACACTGCACACTGCACATCAGCCCATGCTTTGACACCAGGTGTCAACCCTGCGTTACACAAATACCTGTCCCCCCTCACCACCGCTGAATAGAGGGCCCTAATTAATTTGGGTGTCGGTTCCTCTCTTCCCTCTTTTAAAACAGCCCTGTGTTAGCTTTGATCCATCAGCAGTGCATTTGATCTTTAGTGAGGCTGTTAACAGCACTACTGAATAGACCATAGGGCGCTAATCCGTCTCCAATTACCCTCCCCTCTACTTAACCCCAGCCCCCAGGGGTAACGGCTAACCAGCGCACCCTCGCCCCATCAATAACGACAGAGAGGAGAGTGAGACTTTTAAGAGAGGAAGTGGCTCAGCCACAAATTATCTTTCAATGTGGCCCCTGTGTCTTGGGCATTCCAAATTGCAAAGTTATGGTTTTGAAAATTGAGGATCCAAGTAAATGTATTATACATTTAGGAAAAACATAACATCCACAAAGACATTTCCAATACATAACATGTGTTAGAATGGTTTGATTGTCACGATCGTCGGGGAGAGACCAAGGCGCAGCGTTGAATGCGTACATATTTATTAATAGAATGCTCACACGATCAAAACAACGGACGATAACGTGATGTCTACGGTTTAACACAAACCAAATAAGAACAAGAAACCACAAACACAAAGTGAAAGACAGATAGTTAAATATGGCTCCCAATCAGAGACAACCAGCTGACACTCGTTGCCTCTGATTGGGAGTCACTCAGGCCAACATAGAAATACAAACATAGAATTACACACCCTGGCTCAACATAACAGTGTCCCCAGAGCCAGGGCGTGACATTGATTAGGGTGTTTTATCATTCAGACAGTCGTTTCACGCATCCCCTTGTCAACATATCATGAATATATGAATAAACATAAACACATCCAGTATAAAGTAGATGTACATATAGATGTAACATTCCACTAATTACCCAATGCCACCCATAATGATGTCATCGGGAATAGCCTAGGTTTCATTTCCATATTGTGAATCAAACAAATGCAATCCAAAGAATATTTATTACATATTAGGCCTGATCTCTTACAGACAGAAAGGATATGGTTTTGAGTTCTAAGTCATATAGCAAAACCATAATTCCTGATAATAAGAGCATAAGTAAGGCTTTGTGCATAGATGTCCGGCCTTTTATGTTCATCTGCAGAATCAGGATTGTCGCCTTTCTTTCTCAAAACATCCCAAGCTGTCCTTAATTAGGGCCCCCAAGGGCCAAATGTTTCCATAAGGGCCCCATTGAAAATAAAACAATACAGAAGTTGCTCCATTGCTGTTCATCCTTAGTAGCAGTTATAAGCATGCACAGCATCTCTCTCCTCTCTCTCTCTCTCTCTCTCTCTCTCTCTCTCTCTCTCTCTCTCTCTCTCTCTCTCTCTTTCTCTCTCTCTCTCTCTCTCTCTCTCAATTCAATTTCAATTTCAATTTAAGGGCTTTATTGGCATGGGAAACGTATGTTAACATTGCCAAAACAAGTGAAGTAGATAGTAAACAAAAGTGAAATAAACAATAAATATTAACAGTAAACATTACACTCAGAAGTTTCAAAAGAATAAAGACATTTCAAATGTCATATTATGTATATATACAGTGTTGTAACAATGTGCAAATAGTTAAAGTACGAATGGGAAAATAAATAAACATAAATATGGGTTGTATTTACAATGGTGTTTGTTCTTCACTGGTTGCCCTTTTCTTGTGGCAACAGGTCTCTCTCTCTCTCTCTCTCTCTCTCTCTCTCTCTCTCTCTCTCTCTCTCTCTCTCTCATATATCTACATATTATGTGAATCATGAATCTAGTTCAACTTCACAGGCCTTTGCACTGAATCCCTGTACAGATCAAGGATGCGTCCCAAACGTCACTCTGTTCCCTATATAGTGCACTATTTTCGACCAGAGCACTATGGGCCCTGTTCAAAAGTAGTGCACTATAAATTGAATAGAAGCACCATTTGGGACGTAGTTCTAATCTGATCTGGTCTTTATTAACTGCTCCCTATGATGTCTCTGTGAACCTTTTTCCTCCATGTAAAATATATCAACGTTGCACGTTGCTGCATGATATCGCTCAGCAGATTTCTCATGAGGGTACTTTAAAAGGAGCAACAATGTCACATGGTCATGCCCACATTTGTGTCTGTAAAATTAATTATGCGAGAAATGGCGGTGGAAATGCCTTTATGCGCAAATATTAATACTAACAACACCCGTGCCAATATATCCTCCAAACACTGGCTTCTCTGGCATTATCACTTAAAAACCATCATATCAAAGTAAACTTGGAGTCACGCGATGATATGGTGTGTGGCCCTTCCACTAAGACTCGGGAAACCATGCAGTTTATTAGGCTAAAGATTAAACAATTTATTATGAACTTCACAGGGTGGTGAAAATGCATGGTGACCTTGATGCTCCTTTCCAATTAATATCGACGGTCTTATTCTGGTGACATGATGATCGATGCTTGACTGCCGTTTGACAATATTCTCGCTCTTATCCATAATAATCTTATAATTTCGACTAGTCTACCCACACTGTATTTGCAAGCTGTTGGCTAGAGTGCATGTGCCAAGACCAGAGTAGGCACATTTGCTATTTAACGCAACAGTTTTTGTGACAAAACTATCAGTAGAGTTCAAAATATGATGGAAACACATTGAACTTTCGATTATTAATCGATACATGAAAACTTAAGCGAAATAGTACAATTTGTGTGCACTATATCATCACGCACTGACTTTTATCTGCAACAAGTCCGTTTTGGTGGAAACACACCACTGGTGGGAAAAGTGACATATTTTCTTTATGCAGATTTTAGAATATTCGTATGAAAATCTGTCGCGAATTGGATGGAAACCTAGCTACTGAGGCCCTTCAGGAAAAACCATGTGAAGTTGTGCAGTCAGAACGGTCCCTAACTGTCCAAGGATCCCAATAACCTTTGCTATATCAAATATAGCAGCCTGCCTTCAATATGTTAACTCATAAGTTATACTTACTGTACATCTGACATGTGTTGGTTGGTTGGGGCCTCAAGGCCAATACTCAAATACCAATGGGGATAAGCTCAACTTTCAGAGCCTTCGAACCTTGAAGTTAGTTTTTCAAAGTATCTAAAGCCATGAGAGAGTTTATATATAGATTTACAATTCCACATAATATTCCTTTCAGTTGGTGCTTTCTGCTGTGCTGCTGCCCGGGAACTCACTCAGCCCAAATACACCCTGGAGCCTTTTCTAATGAAAAGACACGATAAGGGGTTAAATGTCCTCAACACACACACACACACAAATGCATTCTAAACATCAGTGGCTACTCCTTGTCCATTTTTGCATCAGGACGAACAGAGGTTCTCCATAAAAGCCTGCAACTTGATGGAAGATTTAAACAATGTACAGAGATGAAACAGTATACTGTGTTTATGGGTGGACTGGGACAAAAGCCAAAAATAAGTGCCTGGCTGTCATACATGTCCCCCCTATCCTAAGGGTTAATTACTATTACATATATAATACAGAGCCATATCAATAAACTGTCAGTACATGTGTCAGTGTGTCTCTCCCTCTCAGTTCTCCCCATGTCCACTAAACTTGACTGCTGCAGCAGCTGAGATGTCTGTGCTGCTAAGCCTAGCATCACTGGGACCAGAAGACCAGTGGACAACACTGCCTGTGCTGGGCCCAGCAACAGCCTAGGGTAACACATTATTTTAATGGTCCATAATAAGCCATTTATAAGGCATTTACAAACCATATGCTTAGCATTTATGAATCATTGCTCCCACATTTGTAAATGTTATTAAGTTAGTTATTCACACATGTATATACATTTCCTTAAACATCCTGTGTTGTGTGCTTGTTCTTTTACCATGTACTGCAGGAATGACTACCATGACTACCAATGGCATGCCCATCTTTTTGTGAGAAATTACACTCGTCACTCACAAAAAACATTTCTAAAGTATTTCTAAAGTATAAATAGCACTCACTTTAGATTAGGGACTGCAAAAATACTTTACTAATGATTAGTAAATGGTTTATTAATGTGGGAGTAATGATTAATAAATGGTGAACACACAATTTATAAATGCCATATAAATGGTTTATAACGGACCCTTAAAATAAAGTGTTACCTATCCTAGTTGTGAATGAATAAACACATATACTGAACCAAAATATTATCGCAACGTGCAACAACTTCAAATATTTTACTTAGTTACTGTTCATATAAGGAAATCAGTTAATTGAAATAAATGTACTAGTCCCTAATCTATAGATTTCACATAACTGGGCAGGGGCGCAGCCATGGGTGGGCCTTGGAGGGCATAGGCCCACCCACTGGGGAGCCAGACCCACAAAAGGGCTTTATTACAGACAGAAATACTCCTCAGTTTCATCAGCAGTCCGGGTGGCTGGTGTCAGACGATCCCGCAGGTGAATAAGCCGTATGTAGAGGTCCTGGGCTGGCATGGTTACATGTGGTCTGCGGTTGTGAGGCCGGTTGGATGTACTGCCAAATTCTCTAAAACGACATTGGAGGCAGCTTATTGTAGAGTAATTAACATTCAATTCTCTGGCAACAGCTCTGGTGGACATCCCTGCAGTCAGCATGCCAATTGCATGCTCCCTCAAAACTTGAGACATCTGTGGTATTGTGTTGTTTGACAAAACTGCACATTTTAGAGTGGCCTTATATTGTCCCCAGCACAAGGTGCACGTGTGTAATGATCATGCTGTTTAATCAGCTTCTTGATGTGCCACACCTGTCAGGTGGATATATTATCTTGGCAAAGGAGAAATGCTCACTAAACAGGGATGCAAAAAATGTGGGCACAAAATTTGAGAGAAATATGCTTTTTGTGCGTTTGGAAAAAGTATGTGATCTTTTATTTCAGCTCATGAAACATGGGACCAACACTTTACATGCTGCGTTTATATTTATGTTCAGTATATATTAGACAAAGAAGAAAATCACTGAATAAATACCTTATAGATGACCATGGCTTATATAATACCTTATAACAGCCTAACTATATATTACAAATGTTTGCATTTCAAGTGTTCCCCCCTGACCACTTAGCTAACTGTTTAAATATTAGGCTACATATAATTCAATGGAAGAAAACAGAGAGAGAGAGAGCGAGAGAGACTACCAGTTCCCTAATGTTTCGGCTGTATAATATAGTCAATGGAAGCACTAGGGAACTGGCAGTCTCTCTCCCTCCCTCCCTCTCTGTTTTATTCTATTGAATTCAATATACAGCCAAAATATTATTTCTCACAGACACTGCACTCTGACCAGTAGAACCAAAACTTTTAGCAAATAAGTTGGTTAATTTCACACATTTAGCAGTGTAGGCCACAAGAGCCCTTTTTTGGTCTCTCTAAGTTTTTCAGCATCACCTTTCCGTTTTTCTGTTTTGACTGAGTGACTGAAAGAGTCAGAGCGGGTCTCATTCTCTTTGATGATGTGCGTTTGACTTTGAATGTGAATTTGCACCACTTCAGCTCAGCCAATCCGAAAACAGGCCGGCCGTTGCCCACTGGTCAGCCAAATGCTCAATATAGATCATTAGCGCAAAAGAGAAATGGGCCTCCAGCCGTGTCCATTGTTTTATTTATATGTATATACAGTTGAAGTCTGAAGTTTCCATACACCTTAGCCAAATACATTTAAACTCAGTTTTTCACAATTCCTGACATTTAATCCTAGTAAAACTTCCCTGTCTTAGGTCAGTTAGGATCACCACTTTATTTTAAGAATGTGAAATGTCAGAATAATAGTAGAGATAATTATTTATTTCAGCTTTCATCTCTTTCATCACATTCCCAGTGGGTCAGAAGTTTACATACACTCAATTAGTACTTGGTAGCATTGCCTTTCAATTGTTTAACTTGGGTCAAACGTTTCGGGTAGCCTTCCACAAGCTTCACACAATAAGTTGGGTGAATTTTGGCCCATTCCTACAGACAGAGCTGGTGTAACTGAGTCAGGTTTGTAGGCCTCCTTGCTCGCACCCATTTTTTCAGTTCTGCCCACATACTTTCTATAGGATTGAGGTCAGGGCTTTGTTATGGCCACTCCAATACCTTGACTTTGTTGTCCTTAAGCCATTTTGCCACAACTTTGGAAGTATGCTTGGGGCCATTGTCCATTTGGAAGACCCATTTGCGACCAAGCTTTAAATTCCTGACTGATGTCTTGAGATGTTGCTTCAATATATCCACATAATTTTCCTTTCTCATGATGCCATCTATTTTGTGAAGTGCACCAGTCCCTCCTGCAGCAAAGCACCCCCACAGCATGATGCTACCACCCCCGTGCTTCATGGTTGGGATGGTGTTCTTCGGCTTGCAAGCAACCCCCTTTTTCCTCCAAACATAACGATGGTCATTATGGCCAAACAGTTCTATTTTTGTTTCATCAGACCAGAGGACATTTCTCCAAAAAGTACGATCTTTGTCCCCATGTGCAGTTGCAAACCGTAGTCTGGCTTTTTTATGGCGGTTTTGGAGCAGTGGCTTCTTCCTTGCTGAGCGGCCTTTCAGGTTATGTCGATATAGGACTTGTTTTACTGTGGATATAGATACTTTTGTACCTGTTTCCTCCAGCATCTTTACAAGGTCCTTTGCTGTTGTTCTGGGATTGATTTGCACTTTTCGCACCAAAGTACGTTCATCTCTAGGAGACAGAACGCGTCTCCTTCCTGAGCGTTAAGACGGATGCGTGTTCCCATGATGTCAAGCAAAGAGGCACTGAGTTTGAAGGTAGGCCTTGAAATACATCCACAGGGACACCTCCAATTGACTCAAATGATGTCAATTAGCCTATCAGAAGCTTCTAAATCATTTTCTGGAATTTTCAAAGCTGTGTAACGGCACAGTCAACTTAGTGTATGTAAACTTCTGACCCACTGGAATTGTGATACAGTGAATTATAAGTGAAATAATCTGTCTGTAAACAATTGTTGGAAAAATTACTTGTTTCATGCACAAAGTAGATGTCCTAATCGACTTGCCAAAACTATAGTTTGTTAACAAGACATTTGTGGAGTGGTTGAAAAACTAGTTTTAATGACTCCAACCTAAATGTATATAAACTTCCGACTTCAACTGTATACACTACCAGTCAAAAGTTTGGACACACCTACTCATTCAAGGGTTTTTCTTTATTTTTACTATTTTTTACATTGTAGAATAATAGTGAAGACATCAAAACTATGAAATAACACATATGGAATCATGTAGTAACCAAAACAGTGTTGGTGTGACGAGTACTGATATACGAAGAGGCAGGACGCAGATGCAGGAATTAACAAGGTCAAGGTTTACTTAATAATAAGAAAGAGAATAACAAAGAGAGAGTAAACGACACGACACTTAACAATCACACACAACACAATACTGAACAGTCCAGGGCTAAATAGGTGATTAGGGTGCGTTGGGTTTCCATTCCGGTTTAACCGAGGTGGTGCGCTCAGACCGGTGGCTTAGTAGATCGGTGGGGAGCAACGGGAGGAGACGTGTCTACTCAGCATGTCTCGGAACACGTCATTGACGAAGGACTGGAACACAGAAGGTGCGTTGGCGAGGCCGTAGGGCATGACGCAGTATTCATAGGGGCCTGAGGTAGTGCTGAATGGCGTCTTCCACTCGTCTCCTTCCCGGATTCGGATCAGGTTGTAGGCACTCCTCAGGTCCAACTTGGTAAAGTACCAGGCCCCTCGTAGCTGCTCGATGGCCGATGGAACCAGAGGGAGGGGTACCGGTACTTGGTGGTGACTGCGTTCAGCCCCCTGTAGTCAATGCATGGTCTCAGTCCTCCATCTTTTTTGGCCACGAAGAAGAAGCTGGCGGAGGCAGGAGAGGTAGAGTGTCTGATGAACCCCTGTTTCAGGTTCTCTCCATGGCCTCAGTCTCCGCCATGGAAAGGGGGTAAATGCGACTCTTCGGGGGGTGTTGTCCCTCCTGCAGGTCAATGGCGCAGTCCCAGGGCCTGTGAGGAGGGAGACACTTAGCCTTTAATGAACAGAAGACATCGGAGAGATCTGCGTACTCACGTGGAATGTTGGGCTGGAGGGCAGACTCCGGACTCTCCACTGACGTGGAACAACAAACCACCGGCAGGCAGGTCTTCCGGCATGAGGTGGACCAGGTTGTGATCCTCTTGGTGATCCAATTGATGGTGGGGTTGTGTAGTCTGAGCCAGGGCAATCCCAAGACGATCCGGTGAAGGGGTGACGTGACGATGTGGAATTCTCGTGGTGCTCTGGTAGTGTGGGAATGGTGATGGTGATGTGCATAATGGTGCCTGATCCAAGGGGTTTATTGTCCAGCGAGGTGACATGTAGCGGAGATGGCAGTGGCAAGGTGGACAACCCCCATTCAGAGACCAGCTCCCTATCTATAAGGTTCCCCGCTGATCCAGAATATATCATTGCAGTAGAAATGGAAGAGAAGGAATAACCAGTCACCGTTATGGGAACTAAAAACAATGGTTTTGTGATAGGAGATGGCGTAACACTCACGAAGCGGCTACGGGAGTCATACCGCCTAGATAGGGAGGTGCCAGGAGATCTGTGGTCTGTGGTGGTGTAGGGGTGCTGCCCACCTCCATGGGTGAGGACTCGGAGGCAGGACGGCTTCCATAGCTCAGATGGGGTGAGCGTCGAGGCTCCGGGAGGTGTTGGGAACGCCGTCTATCTCTCAACATGTCGTCAAGACGGATGGACGTGGTGATGAGGGTATCCAGGTCCATCTCGTCGTCCCGACATGCGAGTTCTGTCTTAATGTCCTCCCGTAAGCCTCTCCTGAAGGCTATGTGCAGAGCACGCTCATTCCAGCCAGAAGACGCCGCCACCGTGCGAAAGCTCAGAGCCCCCTCTCTCTGTTGTAGATGGAGGAGACGCTCACCCCCGTCCTTTCCCTCCGTGGGATGATCAAACACCGCCCTGAACCGAGCGAGGAAGACTGCCGTGGCCCAATCTAGCGCCTTTCCTTTAAGTAGTGAAATCACCAGCGCTATCCTGGCTTGGTCAGATGGATATGCCCCAGGCTGACGCGCCAGATAAAGTGAAACCTGTAGCAGGAAGCCGCTACATTTAGTAGTTTTACCATCATAGCGCTCCGGTAGGGCGAGGGTTCCCTCAGAAGTGGGTGATAGCACGGGAACAGGTGGATTGGATGCACTCGCCGCTCCCTGAGGTGGAACCAGAGCGCTGGGCAGATTATGCAGAGTTTGGAGTACTTCCTGCATGGTGGCGTTCAACTGAGCAAGCTGCTGCTGGTGCTGGTCGAGGCACTGGGAAACTCCTGCTGCATCCATTTTTGTGTGGTGTGTGATTCTGTGACGAGTACTGATATACGAAGAGGCAGGACGCAGACGCAGGAATTAACAAGGTCAAGGTTTACTTAATAATAAGAAAGAGAATAACAAAGAGAGAGTAAACGACACGACGCTTAACAATCACACACAACACAATACAGAACAGTCCAGGGCTAAATAGGGGTGGTGATGAGATGATGAGGTGCAGGTGCGCTGGAGGTGATTAGGGTGCGTTGGGTTTCCATTCCGGTGTACCCGAGGTGGTGCGCTCAGACCAGTGGCTCAGTAGACCGCCGAATCAGAGCGCCGGAGGGGAGCAACGGGAGGAGACGTGACAGTTGGAAAAGCATTCCAGGTGAAGCTGGTTGAGAGAATGCTAAGCGTGTGCAAAGCTGTCATCAAGGCAAAGGGTGGCTATTTGAAAAATCTCAAATATAAAATATATTTTGATTTGTTTAACACTTTTTTAGTTACTACATGATTCCATATGTGTTATTTCACAGTTTTGATGTCTTCACTATTATTCTACAATGTAGAAAATAGTAAAAATAAAGAAAACCCTGGAATGAGTAGGTGTGTCCAAACCTTTGACTGGTACTGTTATATATATATATATATATTTTTTTTATTATTACTTTACTTTGAGGGGGGGGGGGGGGGTCAATTTCGAACAGCCCACCCCAATAACAGACGGTCTGGCCTTTCTGGCATCTCATCTGCCAGTATCACAAAATGACGTCGTAATATGGACATGTGCTAGCAGCTAGCATGGGGGACATCAAGATGATTTTCATGTATCACTGGACAAATACCCACAGCAGTACATGGTATTTCTTCAGTGATTTTTCTGGGCGTAAGTGCAATGGCCATGTAAGTACTGTATAAGACATGGGGTTTGTTATGTTCCAGCTAACACTAACTACTGGGTTTGCATCCCAAATGGAAATGTAGTGCACTACTATTGGCCCTAATAGGGCTCTGGTAAAAAGTAGTGCACTATATAGGTAATAGGGTGCCAGTCTACGTGCCCTTTCAGTCAAACAAGCACTTCTGAAGTACCTTCCAGTGAGCTATGACATCATCCACACTGTTGCATTGTATACCTTTGAGGCATTTTTGCCTTTCATTCTCCGCGTGGAAGATAAGACCAGACCGACCCGTAGCCAATAAGAGAGAAGAAAAGCGCAGCCCCCAAAAGAAAAGAGAGAAAAATAAACAGATTTTCAAAGCACTTTTATATCAAGGCATCAAATGCTCGTCGACAATGCAGCCTCACTTTAATTGACATATTGACAACCTCCAGCTTATGATAAGAAGGAGGGAGTGGAGGAGAGGGGATGAGGAGGAGGTGGAGAAAGGAGGGCTGGGAATGAAGAAGATCAGCCTAAACTAACAACAATAACAGAATGATAGAAAGACTTAATTTTCCCTGACAGACGGCTCTTTCATCCGTATATGCCTTGAACTGTACCTTGGTTAATTATTCAACTAGGGTGTTGCTCTGCAGTTTTGGCCCCCTTTTGATGGTGCTCAAAATGGGCTTCTGCTGACAGATAGTGGCCATTGGCGTCTGTTTACCACATACCCTACACAGCAGATGAATACTAAATATTCTCAGCGTGATACTTCTTAACGATACGTTTAAAACATTCAAAAGCAATTTGCATCCGACATTAGGTCCACTTAGTAAAGGAGCAGCCATGGAAGCGCCATCATTCCACACTGTAGTTCCATCAATCTGTCTTACAGCCTCTGCATATGATACATCATGACTTATTCTATATCTCTGAGCCTCTCTAGCCTGTCTCTGCACCTGGCATCCACCAAATGCTGCACTATGTTCCCCTCCACACTTGGTACATCTTTTATTTTGTTTACACTGAGCAGCTACATGTCCCATTCTTTGACAAATTCTCTGACATTGAAACTAACGAATCCTATCTGTACTTTTCCAAGCAAAACCTTCTCAAACCTCAGCAGCACTGATAAGCTTTCACTTCTTTGACCATCTTTCCTACTGATCAACTTTTTGGCCTCAATCACTCTGCCTCCCTTCACATTTTCTTTAATATCATCTATGGACATAAATATTGGGACCCCAGTGATGACTCCCCTTAACCTAACATAAGCACCAGGGACATGGCTTTTAATCTTCTTCCCATTAAGCTTTTCTATTTGCAGCATCTTCCCTTACTGAGCCTGGCTACCACAAAATATGAATAATCTACCATTTCCAATGAAACAGGCTAATTTGACTTCACCTATCTCTTTCTCTACAGCATTGGATAGTCAGATAGGGTGTAAATGAGGCCCTGTGGTCTCATCAAACACCATCACTACTTTCCACTCCAACACATCATTACTTTTGCTTCCTACCTTGGCCCTCTTTATGATTTTTTTACTAGACACTCCACTGCTTTCAGTATCATGATCTCTCTTCTTTCTGTCTTTCCACTTCAGACCATTCCGGTCCTTGACCCTCATCCTCCTGCTCCATATCATCAGAACTGACACCCACATTGTTCGCATTTCAGCACAGCTGTTGCTTCTCCAACCTTTTCTCCATTTCGTCCGCAATACTCGCCGCCATTTCGGCTGTCAGACTTCCAAACTTCTCACTCACCAACAACTCATTCACCAAGTCGTAGGTCCCACTGCAAAAACTGGCGCCAAGCCAAAGATTATGGATATACTGACAAGATACATGTCTCTCCCACAGCCATGCATCAACTCAACTACTTCCTGTTCTCTTCCAATAATTAAACGTTTTGTCTGTTTTGCTCACGGAAACCGTTTACCGTTTACTCTAGGAACCAAATGGAAGCAAATAGAGCAAATGGAATGAAAGAGGGAGGGACCTACCTGAATTTGTCCAATAGAAAACTCTTGTTTTTGTTGCAAAACATTTTCTGTTTGGAGTAAACGGTTTTGCAACGCAATCCGATTAATGAATACACCCGACCAATCGGAATAGAGCAAGGTAGTTGCTACTGTAGGTGTATATTCAATTACCAATACAATTCCTAACAACTAATTCACCATATTTTAAAACTACACAACAGTGACTTAGAAAATAATATTATCTCTCATTAAATAATCCTACTGTACACTTGTGTGAAGATTCAGCTGCATGTGAGACCTATCCACATCTGAATGACAACACATCTGGGTAGCATTCATTAGTGCACACCGTAGCAAAACATTTGCAGTGGAAAATGAAAGCAAGCATTTGGACAAGTTCAGGTAATCCCTCCCTGTTTCAGTCAGTTTTCTTCCGTTTAGTGCCTAGTGAACCTGCATGGTTCTCACTCACTGGGACCAGCAGAGGCTGCTAAAGGCCTCCTCTCACAGTGTGCTGATGTGCATTTGCATTAGTGGCTCTAAATCTATGGTATGTACACATGCTTAATACCCTCAACCATGTTCCTGCAATTGTAACCTCTCACTTATTTAACGTTATGATGGGAATACATCTCTGCTTTAGATCTGCTTTAGATGTGAAGAGTTTGAAGCAGTAGAATATTTACAATAATATGCATTTGTGTTTGATGAACAGCTATAAAAGGAGTGGCTTTGCATGTTTGGACATGTTTGATTTCAGAATGCTTGTCCAAATCACTCAGGCATGGGAATCGAAATGTACCCATCATTCACCTGATAGATGATTTCCTATAAATAATGAACACAGATGGTCCGCTTTAGCTTAGGGAACCTACTGTACTGTAAACCAACGTCTGCATCCCAAATAGCACCCTGCATAGGGAATAGGGTGCCATTTGGGACATACACATTGCATTGGCATCAGGCTGTGCCAAATGGGGGAAGAAACTGTTTCCTTTTTCTCCCGCCTTTCCTTTTAAATGGGGCGGCGCTTCCCTCTGTATCTTTACTGCTCCTCTCGTTTGGTTTGGGACATGTCTGGCATAGCTGCGGTCTCGTTAATGCTTTCTACAATTCAGCGCATCTGGAGAACCTCCCGCGCACCTCGCAGGGAACTGTCTGGAACCCACTGCGGAGGGAGTAGCAGAATGTTAGCCCGCTAGTCTAGAACACTGTAGCTATAGGTACTACCCATATTTTCACACCACCTCAGTGAAGCCGAATCTTGTACAAACAAACCTTCTCGCTCCTACTCGCTCCATCGCAAACCTCTCTGCCTGAGCTTGCTTAGGGTCTCCGGGGACTCTTTCTGCTTGTTTCCATACATGGTTTTTACTCTCCGCAAAACTCCCATAGCAAATCTGTAGGGAAAAGGGGGAAATTATACGCTGTAAACAACATTTTGGAATCAGAGGGAGTACTATGCTATCAACCCTTTGATGTGCGATTTTAAATAGATTGCTTCAATAAGCTCAATTTGAAGCCGCAAACAGCACAATACCTCATTGTTCTTAAGAGTTGGACTGATCTAATCTTAGGTCTTCTGAAGTCTCAGAGAAGAGGACACATTGTCATCCCATCACGTTTGATGCAACAAACTCGTGATGGCTTTTAATCAGATTTCCACTAGATTAGCGCAACGAAAATGAAACGAAGCAGATCAAACAAGATGAAAGAGTTGTTTATAGTATTACACACACAATCCTCTTTTGTCATTGAAGTAATAACTGGAAATGTTCTGTGGAACTGTGTTATCATACAGTAGAATCATCCATCTGGTGGAATGTGTGTCATAAGCAATTAGATGGAGATGTTTCATGATAAATTGTTTATGTCAATGGTTCAGATCACAACCATTGGTAAGGCTTCCAGGCTCAATTTGTGAATGTACAGTGTTTGGTGTATAGCAATAGTATGGGTGATATTAGTGATGGGGGGGGGGGGGGGGGGGGGGGGGGGGGATCAATACAATAACATATCAGAATATTATTTTTGATGATAGGGTCCCCTGTAGCTCAATTGGTAGAGCATGGCGCTTGTAACGCCAGGGTTGTGGGTTCGTTTCCCACGGGGGGCCAGTATGAAAATGTATGCACTCACTAACTGTAAGTCGCTCTGGATAAGAGCGTCTGTAAAAATGTACTGATATATCGTATCGTTTTGACAACATCGCAATATTGTTTTTGAGCTAGTTGGCTGTACCTGCACCAAATCTCCAGTATTTTTCCTTCATAGCTTGTTCTCCATCTTCCTTTTAAATAGGGAGCCATTTTGTTTATAGCACTTTTATTTCCATGACTTTTCTCATGGCTCTCTGTCTCTTGTCCCATATAGTGAGCAATATGTTTGGAACATCGAGTCGCAAAAAAAACACAGTATCGAATTGCAATAACTATAGAATCGTGAGAATCATGAGATTCGCAATACATATCATATTGGCACCAAATTATTGTGATAATATCATATTGTGAGGTCCCTGGCAATTCCCTCCCTTGGTGATATTAGTGTAACATAAATTGAATCTGAATTCAATTTCTGTGGGCATTAATATCACTCCATACAATTGTTCCACCAATATTCATTTAGGTCAATCAATACACAAAACCCCAGCTCATTTAACAACACAATACACTTTATTTCAACCAGGTAACACGGAGAAACACAGCTATTCCTCCCAGTCATCAGTAGCACCACTGTACAAGAATCCCCTCAGCCTTGTAAGAGCAACCAAAGACACACCCAGCAAAAACACAACAAAACACAAAACTCATGCGACCTTCTATCTATCGGCACAAGCAAGAGATGGATTCTGAAAATGCCACGCTGTGACTTTTCCGGAGCTAATCTATTCTATTTAATGTACTTCTAAGGCTCGGCACTGAAGACACAAGCTGGGTTAGTCCTATATAACAGTACCAAGATGAACGGAGATAAAGCACATAGTGGTCCTTGAAATGTATTTATTTCCTTCAAGTCTCCAACGTTTGAAATGGGATGCAGTAGGGGCATTTATTAAGACTTTCCTGCTTGAAGAAATTCATATTTTTTTCTTTCAAATATATATTTACTGTTGAGTTTATGAGCTTTTGACAGTAGTTAGTGGTTGAACTGTGGGATTTTCTGCACTAACGACATCCCTGAAAAGGTTGTCTCACAGTTAAAACTAGTTGTAAAGAGCATTTCACATCCAAGGTACTCCTAATCGGGACGTCAAACTGAAAAGACCAATTCAACAACACTACGGTCGGTGACTTTAAAGCAGTAGCGGTCCTTTTGATGCAAATGCAATGGCGAGGAGGACTACAGATCAACCCAGCTGAATTCCACCCTTGTATATCTGGTGAACACACACACACACACACACGCACACGCACACACACACACACATACACTGACCCGTCTGGTCTCTCAGTATCTTCCCACTCTAGTATTGACTCTCTGGCCGACAGGCCTGTGCGTTGGGGTGTCTGGCCCGCAGAGGAGCTCCGACCCTGGGCCTCAGCCCCGGACATCAAACAGCCCTCATGGAGGATGTTAATATTTGCTCAGGTGCATCTCTGGGGTCTCTGCTGCTTTGAGCATATAAATACAGCAGGGGCCAAAGGGCTGTCTGGATGTGGTGTCTCTGTGAGAGAGATGAGGGGTAGATCCACACACACAAGCACACACACATGCATGTATGTACTCACCCCCCCTCATAAAATCCCCCCCCACACACACACCCTACAACACAACCATACCCCTCTGTCCATATGGCCAGTCTTTGAACCCCCCCCCCCCCCCCCCCCCCCCCCCCCCCCCCCCCCCACTCTCTCTTCTTCTCTCCTTTCTTCTGGGTGACCTTGTGATCTGTGACCTCCCTGCGGTCAGGGTGACACGGTCGAGACAGCTGGGGACAACAGGACCCACGCCGACCCCCTCCAATCTAAACCTCACCCCCTACATCCATCCCTCCATCCCTTCTATCTCATGGCCCTCTCTCCCTGCCTTTGAACTTCTGTTGCTACACTCCCCCGGGGGCGCTAGCATGGGGAACCAGCCATTTCCAGACAGAGCCTCTCAATGGAAACCGGAGAAGATGTTTGTTTATTAAATTGTCAAATCAAATCAAATTGTATTGGTCACATGCGCCGAATACAACAGGTGTAAATATACCGTGAAATGCTTACTTACAAGCCCTTAACCAACAATGCAGAGTTAAAAAGTATGAAAAATGTGCTACAAATAAAAAAGGGGCTCTATACAAGGAGTACCGGTATCGAGTCAATGTGCTGGGGTATGAGGTAGTTGAGGTAATATGTACATATAGGTAGGGGTAAAAGTGACCAGGCAATAAGGATAGATAATAAACAGAGTAGCAGCAGCAGCATATGTGAAGAGTGTGAAAGTGTGTCTATGTGTGAGAATTTGTGTGTGTGGTCAATATGCATGTGTGTGTGTGTTTTGTGTGTGTGAGCGTATGTAGTGTGTGTGTGTGTGTGTTGGAGTGTCAGTGTAGTATTTGTGAGTGTATGGGTAGAGTCCAGTATGTGTGCATAGATTGTGTTACAAATAAGGAGATAAGATTTTCCACCCTTATTATTCTCTATCTACCTCACTAGGCCTTTATCTCTTCTATCAGTTCTACAATCCACATGGCTATCACCGATTCTGGTGGCGGCCTACAAAAGCCTAAAGCTCCATCCCTTGTGTTATTCCCCCCCCCACACACACACACACACACACACACACACATACAGGCGCATGTACAGCACACACAGACATACACACTGTTTTTACATACGGGGGAAGCCAACAGCGGCATGACCGAGGCTGGAAGTAGTTTATTCTGTGTTCTGTTAATAAGATCTATCCCCCGGCCTCCTTGCTGCCAGCCAACGCAGATAGAAGGATGTGGAATCTCGGAATTCCATCCAACCATGTCATGCAGAGCAATCAGACTTAAAGGAAAAATCAACTCAAAAACTATATTTTGCTATTGTTTTATTAGTACACTGTTGATACAGTCCAAAAATGTTTTGCATGTCAGCAGTAAAGTTTTCAAGATATTTTCACTGGCCATATCACGATGATGCAAAAACATAATGATGATTCATTTTTGCATCATCATGATGATGTGGCCGGTGACACTTTGCTTCTTGTAGGTCCAATACCTTGAACACTTGACTGCTGACATGCAAAACATTTTGGGACTGTATCAACAGTGGACTAATGAAACAATAACCAGCATGGGCAGTGCCCTTTAGGCTGTCCCCATTTTAAAGTAGTCCATTTTCTTCTTCTTCTTCATTGGCTGATTGCTCCCAACTTATAGGAATCCCCACCCAGTTGACAACTTTCAACTGGTGGAAGCCCTCAATGGCAACGTCCATGCTAAAATGGGTTCATGATGAGTCCTCTATCTCTATGACAACTGGCACAACTCCGATATACACTACCAGTCAAAAGATTGGACACACCTACTCATTCAAGAGTTTTTCTTTATTTTAACTATTTTCTACATTGTAGAATAATAGTGAAGACATCAAAACTATGAAACAACACATATGGAATCACGTAGTAGCCAAAAAAGTGTTAAACAAATCAAAATATATTTTATATTTGAGATTCTTCAAAGTAGCCACCCTTTGCCTTGATGACAGCTTTACACACTCTTGGCATTCCCTCAACCAGCTTCACCTGGAATGCTTTTCCAACCGCCTTGAAGGAGTTCCCACATATGCTGAGCACTTGTTGGCTGCTTTTCCTTCACTCTGCGGTCCAACTCATCCCAAACCATCTCAAAACAATTGATTGTATGCACTCACTAACTGTAAGTTGCTCTGGATAAGAGCGTCTGCTAAATTACTAAAATGCAAAATGTAAGCAAAACCAGATGGGATGGCGTATTGCTGCAGAATGCTGTGGTAGCCATGCTGGTTAAGTGTCACCTTGAATTCTAAATACATCACAGACAGTGTCACCAACAAAGTATCCCCACACCATAACACCTCCTCCTCCTCCATGCTTCACGGTGGGAACTACACATGCAGAGATCATCCGTTCACCTACACCGCGTCTCACAAAGACACAGCAGTTAGAACCAAATATCTCCAATTTGGACTCCAGACCAAAGGACAGATTTCCACCGGTCTAATATCCATTGCTTGTGTTTCTTGGCCCAAGCAAGGCTCTTCTTCTTATTGGTGTCCTTTAGTAGTGGTTTCTTTGCAGCAATTCAACCATGAATGCCTGATTCAAGCAGTCTCCTCTGAACAGTTGATGTTGAGATGTGTCTGTTACTTGAACTCTGTGAAGCATTTATTTGGGCTGCAATTTCTGAGGCTGGTAACTTTAATGAACTTATCCTCTGCAGCAGAGGTAACTCTGGGTCTTCCATTCCTGTAGCGGTCCTCATGAGAGACAGTTTCATCATAGCGCTTGAAAATCCTTTCACTTCGCCTCTTCCTCTCTGGCTGAACTGGTGCTGACGGTTTGTGCTGCCATAAACAGGTCCCAGTGGCACAGAGATGGATTTCGGTTCCTCAGGAGGTGTGGAGGTGAGATATTATTTTAGAGCGGGCTACTTTAGAAGCTGTGAATCTTACACCAACTCTCATTCCAAGTTCTCACATTTTTCATGAAACTAATTTAAATTAGATTTGTTAGATATGGCTAGATACGGCTACAAATAAAGAAGTTCTCAGTTTTACTTAGTGTAGGAGCTTTGATGAAAACACATACTGTCACGCCCTGGCTCTGGGGACTCTTAAATGTTGAGCCAGGGTGTGTAGTGTCTATGTTTTGTTTTCTATGTGTTTCTTTCTAGATCGTTTATTTCTATGTTGGCCAGGGTGGTTCCCAATTACAGACAGCTGTGGCTCGTTGTCTCTGATTGGGAACCATACTTAGGCAGCCTGTTTTGCACTTGTCATTTGTGGGATCTTGTTCCATGTAGGTTTGTGTTTGTTAACCGAGGACTTCACGTTTCGTTTTGTTGTATCGTGTATTAAGTACTATTAAAAGTATGTACGCATATCACGCTGCGCCTTGGTCTGCTTCATACGACGAACGTGACACATACACACACACAAGTAATAATAATTTGATGGAAATGGTTTTAATCATAGAGGTAGTTGGGTCATTTCACCAATTCAATGCCTTTTGAGAAGTGTAACTTGGTAAAATAAACTTTGATTTCACCTAATTTTAACATTCCGTCATAAAGAGCACATGTTCAACTTCCTAAAAACACGTATTCCCATCTCAAGAGGTTAAATAAAAAATGTATTATAGTAAGTGCTTATTAAGTGCCAAATAAAATAACAGGGTTGATGATTTCTTCTTAAATCAGCCACAAATCCCCCAGTGACAGGGGGAATGGAAGCTTGTTGTGACAACAGGAAGTTATAGCCTGTCTATCTATGGGTAACAAGGGTTGATGTGTTTTGGTCGACCCGTTCAGTTTTCCACCACAAAATACCAGAAAATGGCCAAAAAGAGTAGAACCAGTTCACCTGCTTTTACACCGCACTCATAGAAAAAAAGATGCTATCTAGAACCTAAAAGGGTTCTTTGGCTGTCCCCATAGGAGAACCCTTTGAAAACCCCTTTTTGGTTCCAGGTAGAACCCTTTTGGGTTCAATGTAGAGCCCTTTCCACAGAGGGTTCTACATGGAACCAAAAAGGGTTATCCTATGGGGACAGCCAAATAACCCTTTTGGCACCCTTTTTTCTAGTGTATGATTTGACATTTAGATTATCAATGTTTCTTTTGAAATAAATATTGAAAAGGGAATAGTTTCACAATATTAAAACGCGAGTTCAGTTCACGTAACAGGGTTGACCTTAAAATGAGGGAGATGTAAATGAATCACTAATAACATGAAATAAATAATAATCTTCAGAAATGACTTTGTCAAAACAACAAAATAACTAGGGCTTTACAATGAGGGGATAAAATCTTACTAGAAGTGACACAGGGTTGATGGAGGAACAATTTTGGCACTTTAGCAAGCCTTTATCCATATAAAAAATCAGATTTATGGAATTCTCCATGTGGTCTATATTAAAGGGCACTTCATTTAATATAACATGCTTTTAAAATTCAAAATTGGTGCACAATTTCTCCTTCAATCCCAGATTTCCCATTTAACTCAGAGGTAACTCAGATTAGAATCACCTCACAGACTGTTTTGCAATAATCAATACCAATATGGCTGGACTAAAATGCCACCAACTGAAAATCCATTATGTGGGGAAAGTATCTGTCTTGGTGCTTCAGTTTATCTTCTAGTCAATGTGGAAAGAGACTTTTCCATCCGAAGTGACTTTATCCATCCCAGCATCCCTAAACCCAAACATTCGATGCAGAAAGTGTGAAAAAGGAAAATGTCATTCTTTGACAGTATTTGCTTTATTATCTGTCAACAATGTTGTGATAACGTGCTGCGTCCAATCTAAAACGAATGTTTAAATATTGATCAGCTACTCTTATCGCTCAATGCCAGGACTTATTTTACCTCTAGGAGTTTTATTTGATCTTTATCTTGTTTCTGTCTGTAAAACTAGCAGGATATTTTCCACACTAAACTTTCAGGGCCAGTTTCCCAGACACAGATTAAGTCCTGGACTAAAAATCAGTGTATATGGAGTTTCTTCATGCTTTTTAGTCCAGGACTAGGCTCAGCGACTATGTTGTAGAAATATCTTAATTAGCGTTCATGTATAGAATAGACAGAATGATCTATTGTATAATTAACAAAATGGCCATTTCCTCCTTGGATCATGTTCTTGCATTGGATTCATTTTAATAGGATAAATGAGTGAAGTTATCCATTAATTCTGAGCGATATTCAGGATTTCACTGCAATATTAACACATTTTTTATTTAATGAGTTTCCTACACATTTAATAATTCACGTGATTATAACAAGAGTGCTTCGAAATGGAAACGGTACAAATGGGCTTCATGGCATTTAAGTCCAAGGTCTCCATCATCATATTCCCGTATTTTTTATATTTTTCAATTCCTGACTGTGACTCATTCAACATTAACCTAACTTTTAACATTCATAAAGGGTCATATAAATCTTCTTCCGTTTTTGCCAGTTGCTCTTCCTCTGGGCCTACTATTGTCATTTTATCACAGATGATTACTGAGGCACATGAAACTGATCATATCTAACTTAGTTGAGTCCTCAAATTGCATGAAAGAAAAACCATGAGTACCTGGACAACATTATGCAATTATCACAGTTTGCATTATCTGGATGAAGCCAGTGTAGCTATATGTAACAACAAATCAAAACTGAAATCAAATCAGAACTGTAAGAAAAAAAAAAGTGTCCTGCAACTGCAAATGGACTAAATTAAAATTGTACTGTTGTCATGGAGGTGGGATAGGTTTTGCTAGCGTGTCTGAAATCATTACAGGACACTCAGTACTGAACTTTCAGCACTATCTGAGAGATGTATCACCACGGGGAGATGCACAGATTGAGTCGGCTAAATTAAACAAACTCCCCAAAGCCAATTACCAAAGTAAGGTAGCCATCTGTTAAGCAATATTGAGGCAATTAGCAGGAAGTGCAGGAACCACATAAGCGCGATATGGAGAATTCATATTCATTCATATTTGAAGGCGATGTAAAAGCTGATGGAGAAAGTGGCAAATATATAAAATATACTGAGATATTTCAATAACTTTCTGACCTGTACTGTATCTTTTTAAACAAACAGCTGAATTAATTAAAATGTTTTCTTTTTTTTCTGCAGGAGATGGGTTTTGTAAACACGTTGTATTACAATTAAAGTTAACCACATTTACTGTAATTGTGACACATATAACTACTGTAGTAGTCTTTAGGCTATTAACTAAGGCCCATTGCTCCACTTCATCAATAACTTTTGACGAAAAGTGAAACTTATATAATTCTGCTCTCATTGGCACAGAGGACATCCTACAAGGGTCAAAGGTCAAGCTAATTGAGCTCATATGCAGTTAATTAATCTCTGTGGCAATTAATCAGAGAAAGAGAAATGTACTTTATAGTGCCTCAGACAATCCAATCACTCTATGGTGCAATGACCTTGGTTCAGTATGGGTCGTTCTTTGAAGACCATTCTCATATGATTGAGCCTTTTTTCCCACCAGGATAAAAAGAGGGATGCTCATTGGCCTATTATTTCCTGACTGTCTCATGATCAGTTACATCCATTGTTCTGTCACACAACAGCCAAGTCAAAATTGGTCCCATACTTGCTCCTGAGCTGTGTCATGTGTTTTTGACTTTCCACTTACAGTAACCTGCACTCATTCTTTCTCACAGCTGTGAATAACTTGGCATATACTGTACATATACAATATTTATTTCATCCCTTCAGTGCTATTTTGACATTATCAAAGTACTTGTCATGTGATTCTTGCATTACAGCCATATTCTTCTAGATACTTGTATGGTACCCAGCTAGCATATTTATTTCCTTAGAAGTTGTGGGAACGTACATTTTCACTGTTAGTCTACACCTGTTGTTTAAAAAGCATGTGACAAATACAATTAGATTTGATTTGAAGTTGTGGGAACGCACGTTTTTGGTTTCCCATTGGTTCTGGGAATGAAGCCATAAGTTTCCTGACCGGCAAAACTGAACGTTTTTTAAACGTTCTGCGAACTGATGTGAAAATGTTGTCTGTTCTGGGAACATACAGTACATTCGTTAGGTTGCAGGGAGGTTCTGAGTACATTTTAATATGGTTCCCTGAAAGTTTTCCTGGGAGGTTTTATTAATGTTCTGAGAACTGAAATTATACTGTAGGTTATTTGGAGGTTTTTGAATAACTTCATTAAACATTCACTGAATGTTTCAATAAGACTTTTAATAATACTGCTATCTTAGTTCGGGTTAACTGTTTTGAACGCCAAGCACAGATAGGACACATGGAAATCCATTTGCTTAGGCATTAATCATACAAACACATTTCTTTTTATTGCAGCATGGCATCAGTGAGAGTCAAACCTATGATCTTCTGTTCTCTATCCATGGAATAATTCCACTACGCCAAGAAGATGGAGCTAGCATGTCATGTTGTATTAACTCATACAAAGCTGTTATGTTTTGTATATTCAAACAGACCCCATTAAAAAGTAAACAAGCACTCATTAAGATCAGGTGTGGACAATTAGTCGGCGCGGCCAGCACATCTGAACACACTTAACAAGATAGAAGATAGCGAGAGTATTGTTGACGCTGAGAACGGAATGTATATGTTTTTAAAAAAGAACATTCTTAGAACGTTCTTTGAACGTTACTACTGTTTTCTTGTGGTTTTTATGGAACATTTTCTTAAAGTTCTGAGAACATGACTTTAAATAGAACCATGTGGAAACCTGCAGAAAACGTTATGCTGAAGTACTGAAATTCCCACCTAAGAAACATATGTTTCACGTTATATGCTAGCTGGGTATCCTGCACCATTCCCAGAACATTGTGGGAAGGTTGTATTCAAAATAACCATAGGACAACCATGCTCTCACCAATCTCTAAGAAACATATGGTTCTCAGAACGTGCTAGCTGGGTAGTGCCTGATTCACACTATAGGGCCAAACTGAACCAGGCAAAGCTAACCTGTACTAGGCTGACCTGGTTACGCATCCATAGCTACTGGAAACGTGCTGGAAAGGAACATTTGAAAATAAAATATCCCAGCCAACACAGTATAGTTCGGGTCGGCCCTATCGTGTGAATCAGGCATATGTGTCCTTTCAAATGACTAGCCATTATCAGACATGAATTGCAATTGAGATCATGTAGAAGTGGCATTGACATGACATGAGGGCAATTTCGAACAAGGGATGTCAGACAAGAGCAGTAAAACGGATAAGCTAAAACGCCCATCAGATCCTGTCAGAGACCTTCCTGATACTCCTCCCGCATGCCACAAACGCCGCGTTAAATATTCATCACTTCCTTTTCTTCGTCCTCCACTTCTATTTTATTGCAGTTTTCAACGGTAATAAATACATTAGTAGATAAAAGGGAAATCTAACCAACTCCCTGGGGCTCTTGAACGAAGCTTCACAATTGACATGCTGTTTGTGCTCCAAAATCAATTAAAAATATACAGCTGCCATAGATGTATTATTCATAGGCCCATCGTTTTAGGCTCGTGACAGGCAGACATATGTACATGTCAGTCGGATAAATACATTTGTGAGAAAAGAGAAAGTAACTGAGCACATAAGAGTCATTGTTCTTTGACGTTACAGTCGGAGGCAGGTCTCAAGATTCCCAGTGTTGAATCAAAAGAAAGCGTCTGACTTTCCCTACTTTCTCCCCTTCTTTTAACAAGTCCAAGAGACTGGCAACCTGACCTCTTGCACTCGTCTGTGTCCTTTTCTCCAGTTCTATCCATCAAAAAATGTCTTTCCATCCATTTTGAACTCAAAGGAGCCGTTGCGGACGGTCAGCGAGTATGTGCTTGATCACAACATTGATTATTAATGAGCGAACCTTTGATTATCGATAGTTTTTCCTCTGAATTTCACCATTTTCTGTTTACCTGCAGCCAGGTATTGCGATGGAACTCTGGGCTCAGTGAAAGGAGAGTTTTGATCCTTTAGATTTTTTGCTGGGCTCTCTTCTCCTTGTGCTTTGCGTTGCCTTTCTTAGAGCATCCACAAGCAGCAGACCTACAGAGATGCAATTGAAGTGAGGGAGTCTAGTCGATCTGAAACTCAAACACAAACACATGTGGGTGCCTCGCTTGTAACATCTTCAAATGCCCTTTTAAGAAAGTTTCTCGCCAACCACATCAGTGGAGGCGAAAAACTTATGAAACGACCTGTCAAGCAACACACATACACACACACACCTCCAGGTTTTTCAGATTCCTTCAATCGGAGAAGCATGTCTTTACCGCTTTTTTTTCCTCCTCGCCCTTTTCTCTCCCTTTATTGCATTTTTTTATTAAAAAAAACATCAATCTGCGAGACGCCTGCTTCTGACATCTGTTCTCGGTTGTGATGGGCGAACTTAATGGTAGATCAATAGTGGGAAGATTATTCACTCTCAGGTGGAAAGGTGAGGAGTGCAGCAGATGTTCCATGTGAAGGAGAGATGGAGGGGTGTGTGTGTGTGTATGTGTGTGTGTGTGTATGTGCGTGTGGAGAGGCTAGGTAATCCCTCTGGGAACCCACTCACAGACTTCCACCATCTTAATCGGAAAAGAATGGAAAAGGCTTGCGATGCGTTTGTGGTTTGTGGTAGGTAGAAGCTTTCATGCAGAACTTTCATGCAGTTTCTACTTATTTTCGGCTTCCCTGAAACTACAACACTAATGACGTCCGAAGTAAGCTGAAACTTCAAAAAAGGGTCCCTTTAAATAATTCTCATAACATTTTATATTAACCTTGACGTAAAGCTAGCACTAGGCCAGGTATATGACTTATGTTTTGATATATTCTGACGTGTCTCTGTGTTGTATATTATGTTTAGATTTATGTTTGGGGAGATGTAATATCCCTTCCTCTGCTGAAATTACTGTCTACTCTACCTTCAAATTTGCAGTCAACCTGGAAATGGTTCTTTCTGCAAAAATCTAATGCAAAGTTCCACAGTATGATTAATGTAGGCCTGAGCCATTTTATTCTCCATCAGAAACAGACATGACAGCACGGAACCCTTGATTCGTGACCTTGATGTCAAAGTGATGGATTACACAAGTTTCTATACTCATCAACACATTTGACCTGCCACACAGCTCTGAATAGGAGCTGGTGATGAGTTTTCAATGCTACTGTACAGGCATTGCATCTTGGTGATGAAAAGATGCCATGTGGGCAGAGCCTTGTCCTGTCCTGAATCTTCCTCATGGACTTTCTATCTGAAAAGCAGATATTTGAAAGTCTACTCTACATAATGCTTAGTAGGAGAGGGGAACAACAACAACAGAACTGAAACAGAATGACTTGGAAAGCCCAGTTAAAACCTCAATAGATGTATTAGCCTTACAGGGTGGTCAGCGCAGGGGTGGAAAACCCCAATTGTCAAACTTGAGTAAAAGTGAAAGTCACCCAGTAAAATCCTACTTGAGTAAAAGTCTAAAAGTATTTGGTTTTATCAAAGTATCAAAAGTAAATGTAATTGCAAAAATATACGTAAGTACCAAAAGTAAAACTAAATTATAACTAATTTCACATTCCTTATATTATGCCAACCTGACAGCACAATGTTATTTTTTTCTTTTATTTACGGATAGCCAGGGGCACTCCAACACTCAGACATTATTTACAAACTCAGCATTTGTGGTTAGGGTGTCCCCCAGATCAGAGGCAGTAGGGAATACCAGTGATGTTCTCTTGATAAGTGTGTGAGTTGGACCATTTTCCTGTCCTGCTAAGCATTTGAAATGTAACGTGTACTTTTGGGTGTCAGGGAAAAATGTATGGAGTAAAAAGTACATTGTTGTAGATCCAGGCTCTGTCGTAGCCGGCCGCGACCGGGAGACCCATGGGGTGGCGCACAATTGGCCCAGCGTCGTCCAGGGTAGGGGAGAGCATGGCCGGCAGGGATGTAGCTCAGTTGGTAGAGCATGGCGTTTGCAACGCCAGGGTTGTGGGTTCGATTCTCATGGGGGCCAGTATGAAAAATAAAAATAATGTATGCACTCACTAACTGTAAGTCGCTCTGGATAAGAGCGTCTGCTAAATGACTAAAATGTAAATGTAAATGTAGAACAAAACACCAGCGTTTGAGCCTCAATGAGTCGGCCGTATGAGAATGTCCTTCTGTTGTCTCTTTGATATCCTTGCATCATCCGCTATCCTTCCCAAATTGTGAACTTTGAGTATGAGTAGGATCAGTTTACCTGAACCAATCCTACCTTAAACATAAGGGTGTGAATAAACAAGCGATTTCAACCTACTCCTATAAGCGCTCATTTACTTGTCTTGACATTCAACCACCTTTACAGGGCAGCTTCAATGAGAACAAGTGTACTGAAACGCAACAGTACACAGTTATTACTGAACCTACACAAACCAACGCAGTGAGAGAAGGAGGAGTGGTGGATTATCAGAACAAGATGCATCACAACAGGGTTGTGTTCATTAGGCAAACGGGAGAAAACAGTAAGAAACAGGGAGCTACACTCATTTTGTTTTCTGTTGCAAAACCTCTTCAAACGTTGTGTGCCCTAATAAACGTGACCCATGATCCTCCCAAATCTCTTTGATACCAGTGGTTATGGTAAGGAATTCATGGAGGCGTGGGATTGGAGGGGAGGTGGGCGAGGAGGGGATTGTACAGTATTTCATCCTCATCCCACAATTTGAACATCTGCTTTTTGTTTTAGTCACATCAACTGTTCTATCCTCCTCCACTCCACCTCTTTTATTGACAGGAAATGCAATGGTGAGGTTGGCCGTCTCAATGTCATATGATGAAAAATCTGATGCCATAAGGCGCCTGCGCAAGTGCCTGTGTGGCCAAAGCTGACCTGTGATTTGGGGGGTGTAACCTTTGCACCTTCACGCACCTCGTGGCCCATAGACACACACACACACACACACACACACACACACACGACACACACATCATCCCTCAGACACAAACCAACCATCTCCTCCACTCAATGTCATGTCCACCATCTCCCATGTACCTGCTGGTCATTTCAGCTCGACAGAAAGCCTTTTGAAAGTATGTCCTTGGTCCATATGCCTCCATGTTGCATCGCTCAGGGCAGTAAAGGGGTTTTATGTGCCATGTTTAAAGCACATCCTTTGCACAGAGAACACGTTCGCCTGTACACACACGGTATATTAACTCTTCCGAGTCGGCGAACGCTTCGGCGCGTTCAAATCGCGGGCCGGCTTTAGGACCGCGCAGCATCCAAACCAAGTGATGCAGAGGGCTGCCGTCGATTTCATGCAGAAATGGAGACCCGAAGCTACGTTTTGAGTGTTTGTTTCATGTAAATACACCAACTAAAACCAAAGTTATGATAATTTCAATTCCATGAAAAAAGTGCGTCAAAATATGCGCTCTTTTATGAGCGCTTTGCATTTATTATAATAACTTTGTCGTCTTTTGTGATAAAAAGGAACGGAAAAAAACGTGTGCTTGTGCTAACCCGGTTCTTCAGGATGCACACGAGTATATAAACATTCATTCCCATGACAACTAGCCATTGCGAAAGAACGAACGAGAGGAATTAGTTCAGTTCATGAGTAGTTTTGGAGAGTTTTTCACGAGTTAGTATTTCAATTGTTGACCCAACAGGTCACACCCATGACGCACAAGAACTTTGTGGCAGAACTTGTGGCCCAGCTGTGCGGAGTGACCCAGACAGGGGTTCCACTTCAAAAAAGCACCAGCCATGTTCCTGTGGCCATTGCCAATGTTGCAGAGGCCAAAGACAAAGCCACAGCAGGCCGCAGGGTTTGTCAACGCTGTAAACAAGTTGACAAGAAGAGGTTTGTCACACCATGGAAGTGCAAGGCCTGTGATGTGGCTCTCTGTGTCATTGTGGACAGGAACTGTTTTGAAGAGTGGCACAAATAGGGTAAAGGCCAGTGGCTATACCTACTTTTTTTGTAAATAGTTGTGTATTGCTTGTATATATCTCAAGAATACTTTTATATGTTCATATTTGCACTTTGTGGTTCAATTTGAAGCTTTTTTTTTCATTTTGGACAGAAACTGTTTTGAGGAGTGGCACAAAAAGGTTTAGGGTTAGAATAGAAGAAAAACGCCAGTGGTTATACCTACTTTTTATTGTAAATAGTTATTTATTGCTTGTATATATCACCAAAATACTTTTATATGTTCATATTTGCACCTTGTGGTTCAATTTGAAGCTTTTTAAATGCTTGGTTCACCATGTTTGAGGGTTTTACAATAAAAAAACCATCTTTTTTCTAAACGGACTTTGTGTTTTCTGTGTGTGTTTGGGTCCAGTGTGTTGAAATAGTATGTCAAAGTGAAAAACTTACTAACAGATCATATAGGTGAGGTTGTGCTGAAAAAAAAGATACCCAACATTGGTCTGGTAAACATTTCTTTATGTAGTATATCAGGGCAAAATTGAAGGTACCCAAAAACGGCCAAAAAAGCTCCAGACTCCGAAGAGTTAAAAAGACACTATCGGTGGGGAAAGGTGTGAGAAGGAAAAATGTGACCTTTGACACTTCGGAGGGATTTATTAGTGAGAGGAGACAGTGAAGGAGGTCGACCATCTTAAAGACCTAGATGAAAAAGATGCTTATCTCATCAAGTGCAATGAGCACCCATGTTCTCCTTCATAGGGGCTGAAGGTTCTTTAGAGTACTCTTCTTAGCATGGTATGCGTCCCAAATGACACCCTATTCAATTCATAGTGCACTACTTTGACCAGAGCTCATAGGGCCAATGAGCCCCCATATGGCTCCAGTGGGCAGACGTAGTGCACTAATTAGGGAATAGGGTACTATTTGGGACTCAACCCAAGTCCTTCAGGAGTAAAAGAAGGCCTGTAGTGTAAAGTGAAGCAGCGTGTTCGTTTCTCATCTTCAACCATAAGACTGGAGCTGACAAATCTTTTTTCCCCGCTATCCGTCCTCCTGCCCTTGAAAAGAACATACAGAGAGACAGCCTGGGAACTGTTAATGCTAACAACCAGAGAATCCGAGCTGAGCGAGCGACATCAAAGGGCTAACCAATTTGCACACCAGCTTACACACACCCACACATGTATACACAAACACTGTCATACATTTCTGTGAGGCATTCTCAGAAGTTCATTACAGTGCATGGGACTGTTGCCTCCCTTTGACAGGATGTGGGTTGTGTTCATTAGCACCAAATGGACAAAAACGGACTGAAACAAGGAGGGGTTACCTGGACTTGTGCAATAACAAATGCTCGTTTTCCATTGCAAAACTTTTTTAAACATTGCATGCCATAATGAACACAACCCTGACTTGACTGCATGGGAAATAACGTAGCGTTCACAAACCCCAACCAAAACATTACTCAAAAGTGTTGGGAAATATTTTCCTACTACTAGCCACGCTGGCTTTCCCAGTCTATTAGTGGTCATTTCAGTTCAGGGAACTGGGGAATAGAAAATAGCAGGAATCAGAAGTTTTGAAGGATTAGTGGCCATCTCCTCTAGTCTCTGATCCCTTCACTTCAGTTGCACGAGCAGGAAGCCTCCCTCCGCAGCCATCCAGTACACTTAATCTACCGCCGCAATATTAGACCCCAGGTCACTGCCAAGACAAATGCAGCTAGCGCACTAGGGGATAGGATTTTGCTCAATGGTTCCTGTTACCACGTATGTAGGAGAGAGAGAGAGAGAGAGAGAGAGAGAGAGAGAGAGAGAGAGAGAGAGAGAGAGAGAGAGAGAGAGAGAGAGAGAGAGAGAGAGAGAGAGAGAGAGAGGAGAGAGAGAGAGAGAGAGAGGAGAGCGAGAGAGAGGAGAGAGAGAGGAGAGCGAGAGAGAGAGAGAGAGAGAGAGAGACGAGAGAGAGAGAGAGAGAGAGGAGAGAGAGAGAGGAGAGAGAGGAGAGAGAGAGAGAGAGAGGAGAGCGAGAGAGAGGAGAGAGAGAGGAGAGAGAGAGGAGAGATCTCACACGAGGAGTGTGGAATGAGTGGTAACGAGCGAGGGAGGAAAAGGAGGAAAGAACAGATTAACGTGAGAACAGAAGAGGAGGGGGGACGTGTAGGAGGGGGGAGGGATGGAGGAATGATGGATCCAAGATGTGTGAAGATTGAAAGAGCTGCTGAACCACGATGAAAGGGTTTGTGAGTCGTATCGAGTTATTCCACAAAGGAATATGATAATAATAATAACAGGGGATGAGAGGGCAAAGGTCAACGGTGACTTCATCATCACAGAACAGACCAAAGAGCTGTTTCACCTCACAGCAAAGGTGGAAACAGCCCTTTAGCACTTTTACAGTTTTATATCTATAGTTAACAATGGCCAAAATTCAAGGCCAATGTCACAAAAGACAAGCATTTCGGCACAATTCAGTTGAACATGAATTGAAATCAACTACACTGTGAAATCAACCTTACTGTACATTTTTTTGCCAGCCCAAATCCTCTCGTGGTTGGTCAGAAGTGGTCTCACCACATGTTGGAATGATTACATGATGTCATTGTGGTACAATTTCCCACCATGTGCACGTGTGAGAGGAAGTGATGTCACAGCCTCCAGATGCCACTGATAGACCATGGTGGGAGATACCATCTTTCTCCTAAGGGAGGGGGAAGTGGTGGGGTGGGGTTAGTCCCTTAAGTCTAGGGAGAAACTCATAAATTGGCTGATGAGGAATGGGTAGATCAGACACTCCATTTCCGTGACCTACACACACACACACACACACACACAAACACACGCACACGCACATGCACACGCACACGCACACACACACACAAACACGCACCTTCAAAAAATACATTATGTAATCTTAATCGAGATTAACTGTGACTCACAAAGCCTGGATCAAGTCCAAATAGACCCCTGGATTTAGGAATTGAAATTAATCAAACATATTTTTGATGTTAATTCAGCATGAGGTAACTCATAATTAGCCTTTTGTGAAAACATTGCAAAGAATTGCACCAAGACCTAACAAGCACATATACTTTTGCGGCCGGTAGTGTGAAAGTATGTAGGCCTACTGTGTACAGTAAACTACCCACACCATAGAAAACACTGAGATGTGAGTGATATTCAATGCCTATTCATTGTAGTTTATGCCCTAATCAGAAATGTAGACATGGTAAAACACTTTGTGACCATTTCTGTATTTGTTGCTCCAATCTTACTTACAGTTTCTTCCCTGCCATAATGATTTACCTGTAATAAGCTTTATTAGATATTCAGTACATTGAGTAAGTGATAAGCAATGCTAGTATACCAGTGACCATGTAACATATCGTAGCGGCATAAGCAGAGGGCTCCTGTAAATATGTACATATTCAATTATTTGTAAGTGTTTTTAATTGTGTGTTTTTTAATCAGCTGTTTTTTTTTTGTTGATAACATTGAGTTTTATTGCATATTTCTGGTGATTTTGACCCACAGATTTGCAGATGGACTGGCAGGTGAAATCTTTATGGCTTGGC
Source organism: Coregonus lavaretus (assembly GCF_964263955.1). NCBI lineage: Eukaryota > Metazoa > Chordata > Actinopteri > Salmoniformes > Salmonidae > Coregonus > Coregonus lavaretus. Next base: position 7,485,563 of record NC_140027.1, read on the forward strand.
TAGCTAGCTAGCTAGCTGGCTAATTGTTTTTGTTTGAATGATGCTTCTGGACACTGTACCAGCTTTTTTGTTTCACCTGGCTGCTAGTTCCTGATCTTTTGAAAACAATAATTTAGGAGTCACCTGAAGCTTGGGAGGAATGGGAGATGCAGTAAAGGAATACAGTGCTTAGGCAGAGGGCTCGTGGTGAGGACGACTGGCGAGTACTCTGAACTGTGTGTGGTGAGCTTTCTGGCACCCAGAGCTGATGAGGCATCACTCAAGTGGGTGCTACACATTGTGAAGGAGGAGAAGTCCAGTAGCTAGATGACTCAGGCTGGTTCCCATAGTAGCCCTCTCCATGATCATCACCAGACTCTTCATCAACCATCTCCCTGACCAACCTTCCTCTGATCTAGCCATTAACTGACCCTCTCCATTTTTGGATGATGCATGCACTCAAAGACTTGGCCGCTAAAGGTTGAACTACTGTAACTATAGCTAGGCTACTCATGACGATGTACTGCTTGTTGGTTTTTTGCTTTTGAAGCGCTTTGAGATTCTTATGAATTTTTTTATTTATTATTATATCATCACTGACAAAAAGTGTGTTCATCTTTACATTCATGAAGTTGTAAGCACATCACAAACAACCAGCAAACGGTCCTGTGTTCTCTTTGTCTGCATGCATTTCAAACGCATTTCTGTTTTTTGTGTATAAATTGCTTAAGCGTTTAATCGGTGGTTTCAGAGGGGGGTGGAAACTGAAACGGAGAAGGGCTGTTAAAGTGGATTATTTTCGCAAAAGGGAAACAATTTTGGGGCAAAAAAAAGCACTCTAGCTGCTGCTAGAAATCGATGCTTCTCCCCTGGCGCTCCGGGGGGATTTAACGCTGAGTGATCTGAAGTGGCGCCCTGCTGTGAAAACCTGAGCGCTTTGACTCCACATGAAACCGTTCCATCACACAGCTCCGTGTTCTACTAAAAAGCCCCCTATGAGATCATTAACAGAGGGATGAACAAACAGGGCCTAATGAGAAGGAGGACGAGAAGAAGCCGTTTCAACGAAATAAATGAACTAAATAAACCTGGATTGGAATCGGAAATGCGATCGCTGTTGGTTCGTGGATGGATTGAAAGGTGGATCTGTATTGTTGTCTCGAGTCAAGACAGATAGACTGAAGAGGGTTAGCTGCAAGCTAAATACCTAAGAAAGAAGAGTCAAGACAGAGAGACTGAAGAGGGTTAGCTGCAAGCTAAATACCTAAGGAAGAAGAGTCAAGACAGAGAGACTGAAGAGGGTTAGCTGCAAGCTAAATTCCTAAGGAAGAAGAGTCAAGACAGAGAGACTGAAGAGGGTTAGCTGCAAGCTAAATACCTAAGGAAGAAGAGTCAAGACAGAGAGACTGAAGAGGGTTAGCTGCAAGCTAAATACCTAAGAAAGAAGAGTCAAGACAGAGAGACTGAAGAGGGTTAGCTGCAAGCTAAATACCTAAGAAAGAAGAGTCAAGACAGAGAGACTGAAGAGGGTTAGCTGCAAGCTAAATACCTAAGGAAGAAGAGTACAGTTTATTTTAGTCTCATGTTATTGCATCTGTGGAACATTTCACAGAAAACAAACGTATTCCAAACAGTGTGAACCTACAGTATACATTACTTCAGCCAACAGCATGTGTAATGTATGCCAATGCATGTGTACATACAGTACATAACATCAGAGGGCCTTTCTAGTCCTTAGGCATGTGTACCCTTTAGTGTACTGAGAGCAGATACACCTCAAACCCCTGGGAACCTGCAACCTTTGCCAAATCGATCTCTGGTGGAGACATAGACTTGGCCCTGACCCGTCCTAACATCAAACAAACTGAGGGCCTCACCAATGAGCTCAACCTCATAGTTCTCCGAACTCAAAAGATAAAAAGAGAAGTGAAGGACTTCTATAAAACAAATTGTTTCGGAACTGGGAACTCTGTGGGAACTGAGAAAAGAAACCAGAAACCCGAAACGGACATATTGACAGTTTCCTCCTGTTAACACACATGGGAAAACAAAGTCACTTTAATGACGCTATCAATCAAGTTCAAACGGTAACAACGGACAGCCCCTATGCAAAGTGACACTGCGACAATGTGTGGTCCCTATACACACCTGCTTGTTTTCACAACAGCAGGCAGCTCCTACGTCTTGGAAGGGTTTGCTTCTTCCCCCACTTTATCTGACTCAATGATTGATTGAATAACTTTGACTTTGATTTTGAGTTTGTTATGTTACAGTCCGAGTTTCTTCTTCACTTTGAGCCACATCTATGTACTGTAATCAGCTAAATTGTTTTGCTGAGCTGGAATGTTAAATTATTGACCTGTTGATTCTTTGATTATTTCACGACACTCATAGCTTGACAAATGTTTTCTCAGATTTGCTCAAACATGTAATAGTCCACGAACACTGATTGAGAAATTAAGCATCAAACGAAAGGTGTCATGTTCTCTTGAGCTACAGCTGTCATCCATAACAGACAGATGATATTGATTTGTGGGCACCACCACTAACTGAACCATCAGGTCACTTGGGCATCAATGGCGAAACACATGGCAACAAAGGATTAAATTGTCGTGCGATGCTACACATTAGTCGGATTCGGGACACAATAGGGGTGGCCACATGAAAAGAACGGCAAACGTGTCTGCCCTTGGAGCAGCGCTATCACAGATCTGCCAGGAAAATAACCTTGGCCGGTTTTCACCACATGTACTGTTTTCCAACCAGTCAGCCACACGCACAGATTAAAAGCTTGCGACATTAAAGGGTTGACCACCTGTCTCAGTCCCCTCTCTCTGGCCTACAAAGAGACCACGGGGAGATTCCCTTCCGCCGATATGTGCCACCTGCTTCCTTTAATGTCCAGCTACTTTTTTCAGCTACTTTTTTTCCAACCACAATAGCTCACTTTGTGACCAGTGCCCAGTTTAGCTACGAGGCTACATAAAAAACCGCCATCACATTGTGTCCTGACTTCATCTCAGCTGCAAAGTAATACACTGTTTTAAATCTGGCAAGTGGACCTCCTCAGAAGTTGTTTTCTTCAGCGGCCTCAAGAGAATTCAGTTGGACACGCAAGTTTTTTCTCTGTCTTTTTCCAAAATGAGATGTTGTGGATTTTTATACTGGCTCTGGTCGTTGTTCAGTGAACATTTGAGAATTAGAATATTTGAATTAGACCATTCATATCTCCCTTTTTTCACTAAGGCTGGAGAAGAAAAACATGTTTTTTTTGTTAAAAACGTGTTTTTTTTGTTAAAAACGTGTTTTTTTTGTTAAAAACAAACGAAGAAAATGGCGGTTCATACAGTACATCATTCCACATTCTGGGCCTCAGTATCAAAGCCTCTACAAAATCCTTTTATGCGGTAGAGTTGAAAGGCAAAACGAAAACCCTTTAAAGCAATGAAACATTCGAACTGTCTTAGACTACAATACAAACCACACTGTCATGGAAATAATGTGTCAACTACAATGTTCTCCAAACTCCAAGATTTTGAGTTTGTACATTACTGCATGTAATATCATCTTGCACTAGCGGAATGACTGATATTTGGAAAAGTTTTTAGTTAAGTATTTGGGATAGTGACTCTCCACTGGGCAAAAACCTGTTGAATCAATGTTGTTTCCACGTCATTTCAACAAAACAATTCAATGTGATGACGTTGAATCAATGTGGAAAACTGATTGGATTTGCAAAAAGTCATCAATGTAAGGGAATTTCGTATTTTTTTCACCCAACTTTTAACCTACAGTAAACCCAATGACATGGTGAAATTATTTGTTGAGTTCACGTTGAATTCACGTTAGTTGACAACTCAACCAAATGTAAATCAAATCTAGACGTTGAACTGACATCTGTGCCCAGTGGCTCACTTGCTTCCTCAATCCATTGACCCAATGTTCAAATCAATCTGATACTTCAAAGGAAAACTTGTTGGATGTTTCACAGTGAATGAGTCCTACAAGTTGTCAGGCAGGCCAAGGCCTTTGTCGTGGGAACCATTTAGGAGGGGAGAGCCTTGACACTTGCGTTCAAGGGGCAGCTTGAGGACACATAGTATGACTTAGACCTGGAATGAGAGAAGGATGATGTCATGTTCAAGGTGTGTAACCACAGTCCTATGAAGTCCTTTACAGAAGTAGAGAAGGAAAGAAAACGGAGAAAATCATACTCATTTCAGAGGATGATCTCTTCTTCTCTGTACGTCTCTCTCTCTCTCTCTCTCTCTCTCTCTCTCTCTCTCTCTCTATCTCCATCTCTCTATGTTTCTCTCTCTCTCTCTCCCTCTCTCTCTCTCTCTCTGTCTCTCTTTCTGTCTCCCTCCGTCTCTTCCTCTCTCTCGCTCTCTCTCTCTCACGCTCTCTCTCTCTCTCTCCATCTCGCGCTCTTTGCTCAAGACGAGCTCTTTCATCTTTTGTTCCCACCAAAACAGTCATCCGTGACACTTAGGAGTCCATTTAACTTGAATGGAAAAAAAAAGACCATGCATCGGGCTGATCCGTTCGGTATAACTAAATTACAGTAATGATGAGCAACAGAGATTATTTGAGACGCCCTATGGGTCAGTGCGAGCCCCTTTGATGGGAGTTTATCAAATTGAACACAGCACAACGCTAGGGGGAGAAGAGAGAGAGAGAGAGAGAGAGAGAGAGAGAGAGAGAGAGAGAGAGAGAGAGAGAGAGAGAGAGAGAGAGAGAGAGAGAGAGAGAGAGAGAGAGAGTCAGTGTTACGCCAAGTTGTGCTCAGTGTTAGATATAACGGTACAAGTCAGAAATGAAGAGAATTACATCAAAGACGACTTTCAACAATGGGATTTACAACTCAGAGAAAAAAGCTAACTGTCATCGCTCTTACTGTAAGCTCGAGCATGGATTGTTCTTCTTCTCTGTTTTTTGAAATAGTAAAGGTTTTCTTTTCTCTCCCATTTTACATTTCATGTAGGTAAATGTCAATAGATCAGGCCTAATGTGCAGTGGGTAAAAAAAACTGTAGTTGTATGATTTATGTCAACTACATTGTAATGCGCCCCTTCGCAAGAACCACACATGAACCCAGATGGGATCATCAAAGAAGGTTGTGCTTTTTCCCATGCTTTTTATGTGGTCTTGCTATTAAATATAAGAAGAGCATGTTAAAGACATCAAAGTGGATGCTGGTTTCTAGTAGTGAAGTGTTGCTCTATTTCATCAAAGCCAGCAGTCAGGAGTCACAAGGTAGGCTACTGTAACCTAACACTTACAGGTAATGGAGCAAGGTTGGGCTTTCCTGTAAACACTTGTGGTTTACATTTGAAATATGAAATTCAAGAACTACACAAAATGGCCGCCATCTTTTCTCCCTCCACTTCCCACCAGTGCTTGGCTATACTTCAAACCGCCGCCAACAATACCACCTGTCTTTTTAATGTGCAGTAAACAATGAAAACACACTTCAAACGGTATCTGCTTGGTACTTGTTTTTCCTGCTAGCCCAAACTGTTTATCTTAAAGGCATATATCAAGCCACCTCTAGGCATTGTTTGCAAGTAAGCCACTTCCTTCTCTTTGGCTTGTGTGTATCAGGGCTGTGTCACCCTAAACCACATCTCTTTCAACGATCAATGGCAACTTCCTGCTACTGCCTAACACTATAGACATGAATCATTTTATAGGCCTACTGCATATATTTGATAGAACAGTTAGGGCATGGCTGCCGGTGTCAAAGGCTGATGTGTATGCGGTGGTGGAGTCAGGCGCAGGACACAGAGGATAAGTAAAGACGACTTTACTAGAACACGAAATACGCACGAAAATAAACGTCTCCAACACTGGAGGGAAAAAACACCATATGCGTAAAATGACACAATGAGTATAACACCGACACAAGGCATCCAAGACACGCGGACAATAACATACAAAGACAAAACATAAAACAGGTGAACTTATACGTGACATAATCAATACAGAATACGCAACAGGTGTACCCACTAGACATGACAAAACAAACATAGAAAACATCAAGCGGTAGTAGCTAGTACTCCGGGGACGACGAACGCCGAAGCCTGCCCGAGGAAGGAGGAATAGCAGCCTCGGCGGCATCCGTGACAGTACCCCCCCCTTGACGCGCGGCTCCAGCCGGGGACGGCCAGGAGGACGCGGAGCAGGGCGCGTGGGGTGACTCCGGTGGAACTCCGTCAGGAGGGAGGGATCTAAAATGTCCCTCCTAGGCACCCAGCACCGTTCCTCCGGACCGTACCCCTCCCACTCCACGAGATACTGCAGACCCCCCATCCGACGTCTCGAGTCCACGATGGACCGGACTGAGTACGCCGGAGCCCCCTCGATGTCCAGTGGGGGCGGAGGAGTCTCCCGTATCTCACTGTCCTGGAGTGGACCAGCTACCACCGGCCTTTAGGAGAGACACATGGAACGAGGTGTTAATGTGATAATCATTAGGCAGTTGTAACCTGTAACATACCTCTTTCAATCTCCTCTGGACTTTAAATGGCCCCACAAACCGCCGACCCAGCTTCCGGGAGGGCAGGCGAAGGGGCAGGTTTCGAGTCGTGAGCCAGACTCGATCTCCAGGTGCGTACACTGGACCCTCACTGCGGTGGAGATCGGCGCTCGCCTTCTGCCTACGGATAGCCCGCTGCAGATGTACATGCACAGCATTCCATGTCTCCTCCGAGCGCCGAAACCACTCATCCACCGCAGGAGCCTCGATCTGGCTCTGATGCCATGGTGCCAGAACCGGCTGATACCCCAACACACACTGGAAAGGGGTCAGATTCGTAGAGGAATGGCGTAGAGAGTTCTGGGCAATCTCTGCCCAGGGGATATACCCCGACCACTCCTCCTGCCGGTCCTGGCAATAAGATCTCAGAAACCTACCCACATCCTGGTTCACTCTCTCCACCTGCCCATTACTCTCAGGGTGGAAACCCGAGGTAAGGCTAACCGAGACCCCCAAGCGTTCCATGAACGCCATCCAGACTCTAGAGGTGAATTGGGGACCCCGATCAGACACTATATCCTCGGGTACTCTGTAGTGCCGGAAGACGTGGGTAAACAAAGCCTCAGCAGTCTGTAGGGCAGTAGGGAGACCCGGCATTGGGATGAGACGACAGGCCTTAGAGAACCGATCCACAACAACTAGAATAGTGGTATTCCCCTGGGAAGGGGGAAGGTCCGTGACAAAGTCTACCGAGAGGTGAGACCACGGCCGTTGTGGAACGGGTAGGGGTTGTAACTTCCCCCTGGGCAGGTGTCTAGGCGCCTTACACTGAGCGCACACCGAGCAGGAGGAGACATAAACCCTCACGTCCTTAGCCAATGTTGGCCACCAGTACTTTTCACCAAGGCAGTGCACTGTCCGGCCAATACCAGGATGTCCAGAGGAGGGTGACGTATGAGCCCAATATATGAGACGATCACGAATCTCGAGCGGAACGTACGTGCGCCCCACTGGACACTCTGGAGGAGTAGGGTCGGTGCGTAACGCCCGCTCAATTTCCGCATCGACCTCCCACACCACCGGTGCCACCAGACAAGACTCCGGCAGTATGGGAGTGGGCTCAATGGACCTCTCCTCTGTGTCATATCACCGGGACAGGGCGTCTGCCTTACCGTTCTGGGACCCTGGGATGTAAGTGAGCTTAAAAACAAACCGGGCCAGAAACATGGTCCACCTAGCCTGACGAGGGTTCAGTCTCCTAGCTGCCCGGATGTACTCCAGGTTACGATGGTCAGTCAGAATGAGAAAAGGGTGTTGAGCCCCCTCAAGCCAATGCCTCCACACCTTTAGGGCTTGAACCACGGCTAGCAGCTCCCTGTCCCCCACGTCATAATTACGTTCCGCCGGGCTGAGCTTCTTAGAGTAAAAGGCGCAGGGCCGGAGTTTAGGAGGCGTGCCTGAGCGTTGAGACAGTACAGCCCCAATACCGGCCTCTGACGCATCCACCTCCACCTGGAACGCTAAAGCGGGGTCCGGATGCGCCAGCACCAGAGCTGAGGTGAACAGGTCCTTCAGTTTACCAAACGCCCTGTCCGCCTCAGCCGACCACTGCAAACGCACCGGACCCCCCTTCAGCAGGGAGGTGATGGAAGCTGCTACCTGTCCAAAACCCCGGATAAACCTCCGGTAGTAATTGGCAAAACCCAAAAACCGCTGCACTTCCTTAACCGTGGTTGGAGTCTGCCAATTTCGCACGGCTGAAACGCGGTCAATCTCCATCTCCACCCCTGACGCGGACAGTCGATGGCCCAGGAAGGAGATGGACTCCTGGAAAAACAGACATTTCTCTGCCTTGACATACAAGTCATGCTCCAACAGCCTACCCAACACTCGACGCACCAGGGCTACATGCTCGGCTCGTGTAGAAGAGTAAACTAGAATGTCGTCAATATACACCACTACACCCTGCCCATGCAAATCCCGGAAGATCTCGTCCACAAAGGATTGGAAGACTGAAGGAGCATTCATTAACCTGTATGGCATGACGAGATACTCATAGTGACGCGAGGTGGTACTAAATGCTGTCTTCCATTCATCTCCTTCCCTAATGCGCACCAAGTTGTAGGCGCTCCTGAGATCCAGTTTTGTGAAGAACCGTGCTCCGTGTAATGATTCCGTCATACTCGCAATCAGAGGGAGAGGATACCTGTAACAGTGATCTGATTGAGACTACAGTAATCAATACACGGGCGCAACCCTCCATCCTTCTTCTTCACAAAAAAGAAACTCGAGGACGCAGGAGAAGTGGAGGGCCGTATGTATCCCTGTCTCAGAGACTCGGCTATGTATGTCTCCATAGCCGCCGTCTCCTCTTGAGACAGAGGATACACATGACTATGCGGAAGTGCAGCACCTGCCTGGAGGTCTATCGCACAATCCCCCTGTCTATGAGGTGGCAATCGCGTCGCCCTAGTCTTGCTGAACACGAGTGCCAAATCATCATACTCAGGAGGAATGTGCAGTGCGGGCACTTGGTTCGGACTTTCCACTGTGGTCGCCCCTACGGAAACACCTAGACACTGCCCGACACACTGGTCAGACCACTCCTTGAGAGCCCTCTGTTGCCACGAAATGGTGGGGTCATGGACGATTAACCAAGGAAGCCCCAGCACCACGGGATACGCAGGAGAGTCGATCAGATACAACTGAATGATCTCCTCATGACTCCCCTGCGTCTTCATCTTTAGTGGCGCTGTGACCTCCCTAATCAACCCAGATCCCAACGGACGGCTATCTAGGGCATGGTTAGGAAAGGGCACATCTACTGGTAGGAGGGGAATCCCTAACTTAACACAAAAATTACGATCAATAAAATTCCCAGCTGCGCCTGTATCGACTAGCGCCTTATGCTGGGAATGAGATGCAACCTGGGGAAACACTACTGGTATACACAGGTGAACAACAGAGAGCTCTGGGTGAGATGGGCGCCTACTCACCTGGAATGACTCCCCAGTGCATGACCTGTTGCCTCGATCCCCTGGAGGCCCTCCCCAGCACCTAACCGCAGTGTGTCCTCCACGGCCACAGTTGGTGCAGAGGACGGCCTGCCTCCGGATCTCTCTCCTCCTCTCTCTAGCGCCAGCACCCCCGAGCTCCATTGGGCTCGGCTCGGAGGTGCTGGGGGTTGGAATGGACGGCCCCAACTCCGGACGTCCGCGGGTAGCCAGCAGGGTATCCAGACGGATTGACATGTCCACCAACTGATCGAAGTTTAGATTGGTGTCCCTGCAGGCCAACTCTCGTCGAACGTCCTCTCGCAGGCTGCACCGATAGTGGTCGATGAGGGCTCTCTCATTCCACCCCGCATCCGCTGCTAGAGTCCGGAAGTCCAGGGCGAACTCCTGTGCGCTCCTCTTCCCCTGTCGGAGGTGGAACAGACGCTCCCCCGCCGCTTTACCCTCTGGGGGATGATCGAAAACAGCCCTGAAGCGGCGGGAGAACTCCGCGTAGCTGATGGTGGCGGCGTCTATTCCCCTCCATTCGGCATTGGCCCACTCCAAAGCCTTGCCGGATAGACAGGAGATGAGGGCGGAAACGCTCTCGTATCCCGAGGGCGCCGGGTGTATGGTGGCCAGGTAGAGTTCCACTTGAAGTAGGAACCCCTGACACCCGGCTGCGGTGCCATCATATGCCCTCGGGAGCGAGGGCCGAATCCCACTGGACTCCGGAGATGGTATGATGGGGCTGGCCGATGGTGGTGGTAATGTAGGAGGAGGTGTGGGATCATGGCGTCCTGGCTGCTGACCCGATCCTCCAGTGACTCGGGCACCGCCGCTGCTCCTGCTGACTCCATGGGTTGGTATGTTATTCTGTCAAAGGCTGATGTGTATGCGGTGGTGGAGTCAGGCGCAGGACACAGAGGATAAGTAAAGACGACTTTACTAGAACACGAAATGCGCACAAAAATAAATGTCTCCAACACTGGAGGGAAAAAACACCATATGCGTAAAATGACACAATGAGTATAACACCGACACAAGGCATCCAAGACACGCGGACAATAACATTCAAAGACAAAACATAAAACAGGTGAACTTATACGTGACATAATCAATACAGAATACGCAACAGGTGTACCCACTAGACATGACAAAACAAACATCGAAAACATCAAGCGGTAGTAGCTAGTACTCCGGGGAAGACGAACGCCGAAGCCTGCCCGAGCAAGGAGGAGGAGCAGCCTCGGCGGCATCCGTGACAGCCGGAAACTCCTTCTGGCACCAATAGAGCTGTTACTTCACTTTGTTCATTTGGAATACTGTTTTGAGTACATTTTAGTAACATACTTTACTGGGAGTTTAGCACTATATATTGATTAAGTTGAACCTCAAAAACATTCACTTTCAAGACCAATTAACCACTGAAAATGAGAAAAATTAAATGCCTCCAGATGTAAAAAAAAAAGAAAGCTTATACAATGGTAATAAAATCCTTCTTGAACTGCCCAGATGCATTACCAACCAAAGCCTTATGATGGGAAAATGATTGTTTCACTTAAAAGCATGTCTTTGGTTCTGGATATCTGCCTCTCATCACCAGCTAGACTTGGTCCAGATGGAAGTCAAGTGAAGTAGGTCTCTCTCTCTCTCTCTCTCTCTCTCTCTCTCTCTCTCTCTCTCTCTCTCTCTCCATGTGTGTAGGAGAGAGAGCGAGAAAGAGAGAGAGAGCTTCCACGTGTGAGGTGGGCATAAGATGGTAATGTGTGAATGTACAGTATTGTGTCAGTTCGTATATCCCAACCATGGCAAAAGTAATGCCATAATTCCACGTCTTTATTTGTGGTATACTAAAAACCATACCATCATCTGGTAACCCTCTAACAAGGGTAATCTAAAACCTAACCGGACATCAATTTCGATGAAACTTCATACCTTAAATGAATTTCATTCAATAGGAAAGAAAATTGTTACTTTTAGATCTGATAGCATCCGATTCCATATATCCTGCCAATTGGCTCTAAACCCAGCATGATTCTGTAAACATTCTATACGACTCTGGCAACATTAGCCATGTATCTGGTGACTTTAGAACGGCGACCAGATGTCCTTTGAAGTCTGCTGATCCCACTTCGTAGCTGACAACAAATAACACACAATTTTACACGGGAAACATTTTATGCTTTCCCATTTCTTCCCCTAAACCTTTAAAGTTTGTCCTCAGTGGGGAAAAAACTGATGTGCTCTCTCTCTCTCTCTCTCTCTCTCTCTCTCTCTCTCTCTCTCTCTCTCTCTCTCTCTCTCTCTCTCTCTCTCTCTCTCTCTCTCTCTCTCTCTCTCTCTCTCTCTCTCTCTCTCTCTCTCTCTCTCTCTCTGATTGCCTTTCTTTCTTTCTTTCTAATTCTAGACTAAAGGGACTTGGATACCACTTGAAAAGTTGGATTCTGAAATAGCCAGAACCACATCTGAGAGAAAGACAGAAAATTAACAAGACACCACCAACTCAGGGCAAATAGAGAGAGAAAAAGCATATTGTTCAATATGGAGACCCAGAAGTATAATCCTGTAACATAAGTCATCCGGAGGCAATGAAACTGACTCCAAAGCAACTGTGTTGTCAGACAACATATTTGTCCTTTCTAGTAACTAGGCCTCTTTTGGTGCTTGTGGCTTCCGAGAAGAGAGACACGATGGCTATCTGTGATGCTTTGTATGTGTGTGTGTGTGTGTGTGTGTGTGTGTGTGTGTGTGTGTGTGTGTGTGTGTCCATTGACGGTGGACGGATAGTGACCAGCGTCATTGCTTTTCAAAGAGTGACTAAACCCCTGTCTCTTTCATGTGGGTGACGACGTGACCTTGCTTGGTCTACGGAGGACGCCAGCCAGGCACCACAATCCGGTTATAGGCAGCGGTAGGGCAAACAATGCCAGGGCCTGGTGCCATCCACCCCTCCATCCCTCCATCCCCAGCTGCATCCTCTCAACAAAGCCAGGATTGAAGTGGATTCATTTATTTATTCCGCTTTCACAAGACTGACATGAAAGACTTGACTGTGTGTTTTAATGTATTGTAAATTTGTTACCTAAAGAAGGTTTGAGGAAGACACCTCAGAGATCAAAGCTGTGTGGAGACACAAAGTGGAGTCACGTTAAATTGTGACACATAACGTCACAACGTCTACTGGTTTCCCAGTAATCCTCTCAGACTGGATTACTCAGTTGTGACTGGAAAAAAAATCCACCATGGAGGTGTCCCAAATGGCACCCTATTCCCTATGGGCCCTGGTCAAAAGAAGTGCACTATAAATGGAGCCATTTGGGATGCCGGCCATAACACTAAACCACTGGCACATCCATGGACATGTACCACATACAGTGAGGGAAAAAAGTATTTGATCCCCTGCTGATTTTGTACGTTTGCCCACTGACAAATATATGATCAGACAGAATAACAACAACACAAATCCCGAAAAACGCATGTCAAAAATGTTTTAAATTGATTTGTATTTTGATGAGGGAAATAAGTATTTGACCCCCTCTCAATCAAAAAGATTTCTGGCTCCCAGGTGTCTTTTATACAGGTAACGAGCTGAGATTAGGGGAGTGCTCCTAATCTCAGCTTGTTACCTGTATAAAAGACACCTGTCCACAGAAGCAATCAATCAATCAGATTCCAAACTCTCCACCATGGCCAAGACCAAAGAGCTCTCCAAGGATGTCAGGGACAAGATTGTAGACCTACACAAGGTTGAAATGGGCTACAAGACCATCGCCAAGCAGCTTGGTGAGAAGGTGACAACAGTTGGTGCGATTATTCGCAAATGGAAGAAACACAAAAAAACTAATAATCTCTCTCGGCCTGGGGCTCCATGCAAGATCTCACCTCGTGGAGTTTCAATGATCATGAGAACAGTGAGGAATCAGCCCAGACCTACACGGGAGGATCTTGTCAATGATGTCAAGGCAGCTGGGGCCATAGTCACCAAGAAAACAATTGGTAACACACTACGCCGTGAAGGACTGAAATCCTGCAGAGCCCGCAAGGTCCCCCTGCTCAAGAAAGCACATATACAGGCCCGTCTGAAGTTTGCCATTGAACATCTGAATGATTCAGAGGAGAACTTGGTGAAAGTGTTGTGGTCAGATGAGACCAAAATCGAGCTCTTTGGCATCAACTCAACTCGCCGTGTTTGGAGGAGGAGGAATGCTGCCTATGACCCCAAGAACACCATCCCACCGTCAAACATGGAGGTGGAAACATTATGCTTTGGGGGTGTTTTTCTGCTAAGGGGACAGGACAACTTCACCGCATCAAAGGGACGATGGATGGGGCCATGTACCGTCAAACAGTGGCGGCTCCTGAAAAAATTCTCAGGGGGGGCAATTTTTCTGATTATTTAGGTGACCTACACACATTTTTAAAAAGATATGTCCAGCAACAACATGAAGACAGGGGCAGCATATAAGTCAATACCAGAATCATTTATTGACTGATCTCAAAAGTGTTGGCTTACAAAATCAAAATAAGTTATCACAGTAAAAATAATCAAGGGTGTTCTTTCACATTCCTCAACACTGCATAAACAATATGCATTTCCATAAACAAATGAAATATCAGCTGAAAATACAGCATCTTGGTATTTGTTCAGATTGCAGGATCAACAAGAGCTTTTACCACATTTTTTGCCTCATGGTTGAATTGGAAATATGTGCACCTGAGCATAATTCACAACAAGCAAGCAGGAGCTTTTACATTACAGTCATTTAGCAGACGCTCTTATCCAGAGCGACTTACAGTTAGTGAATACATATTATTTTTTTACTGGCCCCCCGTGGGAAATCAAACCCACAACCCTGGCATTGCAAACGCCATGCTCTATCAACTGAGCTACATCCCTGCCGGCCATTCCCTCCCCTACCCTGGGCCAATTGTGCGCCGCCCATGAGTCTCCCGGTCGCGGCCGGCAGCGACAGAGCCTGGATTCGAACCAGGATCTCTAGTGGCACAGTTAGCACTGCGATGCAGTGCCTTAGACCACTGCACCACTCAGGAGTACATAGAGGCTACTGAAAACATTAATGCAAGTTATTGGTAATAAGACATTTTTATAGACTTCCATATTCTGCCCTCTTGTATAGATTTGTTAAAATGAACAGTGATAGACATTTTGCCTGAAAACAGAATTTGAAAGTAATTTCTAGAAAAGGTAAACACAGCTATCTGTATGGCTTTGTAAAAATGAACAACCATATTCTGGCCAATTGTATAGATTTGTAAATATGAACAACCATATTCTGGCCAATTGTATAGATTTGTAAAAATGAACATGAACAGATATTTTTATTTTTTTACTTTTTTAAAAATGAAAAATAACTATTTTAAACAACATCAACTGTGAACTGATTTGGGCGTGTGTGTGTTAAAGAGACAGACAGGGAGGGACAAAGAGAGAGAGAGGCTACATTACTTGTACTGAAACTGTTCTCTTCTCTGTTTCAATACAGCAAAGCGTTCAATGACTTTCTCATTGAAATCAGGCATGCTGAGGACTAGTTCCCTCTCCATGGAAAGCATGGCCAGTGCATTCAGACGTTCCTGGCCCATTGAATTTCGCAGGAATGTCTTAACTCGTTTCAAAGTTGAGAAACATCTCTCAGCTTCAGCTGTTGTCATGGGAGTAGTTATGAGGATGTTCAACAGAGTCACAGTCTCAGAGAACGTCTCCTGGAGGTTGTAGCTCATGAGAACCTGGTACAGTGCCAGTGCACCACAGCATCCCTTGAATTCAGGATTCTCATAGATCAGAGATAGTTCTGTCTTGAGCTTTGCCTTGCTCAGCATGGGGTATGGATTCACAGTGGCATTCAGAGCCTCATCAGGAAATGAATGGCAGTACCTTTCAAACATGTCTGCTTGCAGTAAGGTAGCACTCACAAGGTGGCCAGAGAAAGAGAACCTTTCTTTGGTGTGATCCAGGATGGTGTTGCAGACCTCTTCAGACAGCCTCTGCTTCTCCTCTTCTCTCAAAGCTGTTCTGGGTCTTTTGGCTCCTGTTGCTTCTTGCAGCTGCTGTTGAGAGGAGTCCCTGAAGGCAAACAGACCAATGTGTTTGTTGGCTTTGTACAGTATTGTTGTCTATGTGATGCACAGGTATATGCAATGTATCCATGTATAGTACAAATACTTCAGTTCCACTTAAAATGGGCAGGGATGCATAAAGTCTTTAGTGTTTAAGTTAGCCTTTGTGTCTCACATAGCCTGGATGTTCAGCACAGTATACAGTGGTGCTCATAAGCTTATGATCCCATGCTAAAGTTGACTAAAAAGAGGAATAAAAAAGAAAAGAAAATTGGTGTCCTTAAAGGTTGGATTTTCCAACTTTTTTAATTAAGTCATTAAGATCAATTTCCAAAAGATGATTTTTTAATTTTTTTATTCCTCTTTTTAGTCAACTTTAGAATGTGTTCATACACTTATGAGCACCACTGTACAGTACACATAGTATATAAAATAAGCTAGATTACACCACTGGCCATATATAATGAGAATAATGTAATTTCAAACACAAATGCAGTCTCCTTTCATGCATACATTTTCAAATAAAGCTCTGCTTTGAGAAAGATCGAATGATATTGTTTAATCTTACCTTATGGCCTGCACACTGCTTGTGAAGCTGTCGAGGGCACGTTTGATAAAGACAGCATCGATGTCCTTCTTCTGTAGCTTCTGGTACAGAATGTCGACGTGGGGCATGATTTTGTGAAAAAGCCGCAGGAAAAAAATAAAATCTTCATCATGTAGCATCCTCAGGTAGCCAGATGCCTCTCTCACGGTGGGCTGGTCAAATGAACCCAATGAACCCGTCCGAATGGCTTCAAAACATTCTATGAGGTCGTCTCGATTCTCGTAGACAGTGTTCACGACTCTGCTTAGTAGAAACCTGTTGAATTATTAAATTTGGTCTGGGAGGTCCTAATTGTTTCGTTGCCAATTTATCTTGATTTGTTCGACGACAAAAAGGAACTTCTTTCAAAGAGACAATCGAGTTGCACTGAAGGCTAGCCATTTTGACAGTAGTAGTGAATTGATTGATGAGGCTACCCGCTCTTTTCTTAGTTACGTTCATGGTTACGTTACGTATGACGAAAGCGCGTAAGTGCAAGCCCTCAGAAACCCATAGAGATTGTATTGAAAGCTCGATATTTGAAAAAAATTGATTTTACATTAGAGGCTATGAGAGACTTCTGGGCGATTTTCAACCTGACTGAAATCGCCCCAAAACGGGCGGGGACATTTGAAGCACGACTTTAGCCTGATTGGACATTTAGTGGCAGATCAGACGTCTAGATTAGAACACTGATAACTACTGTTGCCGTGATATAATTGATTAGAAGAAAAAAAACGTCCCTTTCCCGTTTGGCAGTGCGTCGCCCATATCGCCCTAATGAACACACCGCCCCTGCCGTCAAATCTTGGGTGAGAACCTCCTTCCCTAGCCAGGGCATTGAAAATGGGTCATGGATGGGTATTTCAGCATGACAATGACCCAAAACACACGGCCAAGGCAACAAAGGAGTGGCTCAAGAAGAAGCACATTAAGGTCCTGGAGTGGCCTAGCCAGTCTCCAGACCTTAATCCCGTAGAAAATCTTGTGGAGGGAGCTGAAGGTTCGAGTTGCCAAACGTCATCCACTTCAGAGACCGGGGTATGGTGGAGGTGTGGGTATAGAGAGAGAGAGGGGTGGGGGATGAATAAAATAGGGGCTAAAACCAAATCCGGGCATGAAGACTTATCCACAGTCGGCTGAAGAGTGTTCCGAGGCCTGAGATAAGAGGAGGCACGGAATCAGATAAGGAAAGAACGTTGAACCATTAATTTTGCATAAGTCTCACCAAGCCAACTGCCCAGATGTTATCAAAAATCTCTCTCTCTCTCTCTCTCTCTACCTATTTGCTTCTCTCCCTCTCTTTCTTTCTTTCTTTCTTTCTTTCCTTCTTTCTCTCTAATCCTAGACTAAAGGGACTTGGATACCACTTGAAAAGTTGGATTCTGAAATAGCCAGAACCACATCTGAGAGAAAGACAGAGAATTAACAAGACACCACCAACTCAGGGCAAATAGAGAGAGAAAAAGCATATTGTTCAATATGGAGACCCAGAAGTATAATCCTGTAACCTAAGTCATCCGAAGGCAATGAAACTGACTCCAAAGCAAGTTTCTGAAGGCGGCCATAGAGGAAAATAAAAACTGTGTTGTCAGAAAACATATTTGTCCTTTCTAGTAACTAGGCCTCTTTTGGTGCTTGTGGCTTCCGAGAAGAGAGACACGATGGCTATCTGTGATGCTTTGTATGTGTGTGTGTGTGTGTGTGTGTGTGTGTCCATTGACAGTGGACGGATAGTGACCAGCGTCATCGCTTTTCAAAGGGTGACTAAACCCCTGTCTCTTTCATGTGGGTGACGACGTGACCTTTCTTGGTCTACGGAGGACGCCAGCCAGGCACCACAATCCGGTTATAGGCAGCGGTAGGGCAAACAATGCCAGGGCCTGGTGCCATCCACCCCTCCATCCCTCCATCCCCAGCTGCATCCTCTCAACAAAGCCAGGATTGAAGTGGATTCATTTATTTATTCCGCTTTCACAAGACTGACATGAAAGACTTGACTGTGTGTTTTAATGTATTGTAACTTTGTTACCTAAAGAAGGTTTGAGGAAGACACCTCAGAGATCAAAGCTGTGTGGAGACACAAAGTGGAGTCACGTTAAATTGTGACACATAACGTCACAACGTCTACTGGTTTCCCAGTAATCCTCTCAGACTGGATTACTCAGTTGTGACTGGAAAAAAAATCCACCATGGAGGTGTCCGAAATGGCACCCTATTCCCTATGGGCCCTGGTCAAAAGAAGTGCACTATTAGGGAATAGGGAGCCATTTGGGGTTCAACCCAAAACACTAAACCACTGGCACATACATGGACATCTACCACATAGCTACACAAGTAAGCCCCTACAACTACACAGCTTCTACACTTACTCACATAGTCAAGGTCGGCCATTTTCCCTGACTGAGACAGAGAATGGCAAAGCCTCACGTCTTCACCCTGATTAAGAGGTAGGATTAGCCCTGCCAGGAGAGACCGGGGTATGGTGGAGGTGTGGGTAGAGAGAGAGAGAGAGAGAGAGAGAGAGAGAGAGAGAGAGAGAGAGAGAGAGAGAGAGAGAGAGAGAGAGAGAGAGAGAGAGAGAGAGAGAGAGAGGGAATTAATAAAACAAGGGCTAAAACCATCTCAGGGCATGAAGACTTATCCAGCATTGACTGAAGCGTCTTCCGAGGCCTGAGATAAGAGACAGGGAACCACATCAGCAAAAAAAAAGAAGTTGCCAGAAGTCTCACCAAGCCAACTGCCCAGATGTTATAAAAAATATCTCTTTCTCTCTCTCTCTTTCTCTGCCTCTGTCTCTCCATCTCTTTCTCTCCTCCTCTCTCTCTTTCTCTCTCTCTCCCCTATGGAATATGCCTTTGATTCCAGAATCATGCTGGTACGCTAATCTAAGCAGCTTCACCCCACCAAGGCAGAGTCTGCTGTCTTTGCAGTATTTGGTTACACTGAATCGTATGTCTCCACCACACCACCTGCATTGCTGTCTACTGCTGGTGTGAAGAAGATAGCCTCAATATGAACCATTGACTAGGCTACTACTCGTGCATCAGACCATGCATTGCTGACTGATCCTCTCCTCATGTCAGTAGGAGCATGATGTTTTAGAAAATAAGCCCTCATTTGGATTGGAATAAACATTGTACTTTAATATTACCTAAATGAAGCCAACCATCTGACTGGAGAAGAGGACTGTTTGGTTTTGAAAAAAGATCATCACTCTGTCTAACCCATCCTGATGGCACTACCTCAGGTTGGCCACTAGCTGGCGTGAGTGGACAGCTTGAGGCAACTGGTGGTTATGCAGACATGAGTTCAGGCATTTTTCTGTGTTTTTCAGAATGTCATCAGTTAGGGGTTTCCCTTATGATGTTGCAATATGTCCATTATGTGTGGTCACAAATCTTTCGTGGGTGGAATTGGGAAAAACTAATTCTGGGAACTCACCAACGCAAAATCCTAGAATTCACCTTGAAAAAGCGGTCAAAATTATTTATCTTTCGGAACTCCATTCACACATGTTCCTCCTATTTCCACCCATAACCATTGTGTGTGATTAACCATAGCCAGTAGATGCATCTGTCATATTGTGTCTGTCAACCTAGATGAGCCATAGACAAAGAGGGGAGCTTTAATGAGTGTCTGGGAGAGAACAGATGCTGTTCTGTCCACCAATTAGGGCTGCTTAGACTGGTGGCCTTCAAGTGGTCTGGACTCCATGTCCCAGCATGCTCTATGGCAGAGCCTAGACCAGGGGTGGAGGACAGGAGGCCTCCTGAGGTAATACATCACCACACCTCAGAATACAGATTAGAATGGGATGAGATTATATTTCTCTGATCATTTTAATCTAACACCAACCACTCTTCCACCATCTCTTCTCCATTATTTCGCTTATAGCTTCCTATAGAAATCATATTGATAGCTGGGTTGGATTCAATCAGCAATTCCAACTACAGGAGCCTGTTCATCTCTCCTGTATCTTGCTCTCCAAACCAACACTGGGCATGTGTGCTTCCCATGAAGGTGTACTATAGCTAACCATCTAGACTAGTGGCCATGTACTGTATTAAACAAACAATGCATATCAACTCTCACATAAAGCACATTCTAATACATAAAACATAAATTCTTGCTTCTCCATCAACTCAAATAACTCCAAGCAAATTATCTGAATTTGTTTCGCATTACTGCTAATGATACTAACGATGGGAAGATACTGGACACTGCGTGTTCGTGTCTTCAACCATGAAACAACCATGAAACAACATCTACTTTCCTTAGGACACAACTCATCTCACTTGGATGGATTTTTGCCACGGAGGAGAGTTCTTTGAACTTCTCGCTTTTTATGAAATGAGAGGGCTACTGAGAGAGGGGATGAGAGAGAGAAAAGGGGGATAGAAAGCGAGAGAGCAAACAAGTGACAGCGAACAAGAGAGATAGAGAGAGAGACAGAGAGAGAAAGCGAAAGACGGGAACGAGACAAAGACAAGAGTCAGAAAACACATTTCAAAGAGGCGCCAAACAGCCTGTATGTGAAATCGGATAGGAACTAATAAAGTGCATCTCTTCACAACAATAAATAATGCATCAAGAGGAAACAACATAAAACACGGAGACTTGTTTCATCCTCATAAAGAGGGAGAAAAGGGTTTATTAACGGACGTCAGTGCATTGCCTTCATGTCATGGAGGAGCGCTCGTACCAGGCCTCATTTAAAGTCAATATCTAAAGAACTTCTCCGCAAATTTGCCGACATTTGGTCCAGATGAATATTGTGTGAAATAAGTTGAATACATTTGTGTGAAAGAGTTCATGTCGGGCTATAGTTGGTTGGTGAACATGATGTCAAAATGCTGTCGCGTTTGGAAGTGTTCTGAAAACTGTTCAAGTACGGTCCTGGCACGTCCTGAGGCAATGAAGAAATGTATTTTGTATCTCTTTTCTCTTTCTCTGGTGAGATACGTAAACAGAAACAAATTGTTTGTCTGAAGTACTCTTACAATACCAATCATCTCTCTCTCTCTCTCTCTCTCTCTCCCTCCCTCCCTCCAGTAAGCACTGTAAACCCTTGCGACTCCACCTACAATCGGCCTCTGCAGTTCTTTCATGTCCTGCCTCGTTTCCCCAGTGGGGAAGGAGAGTCAGTTCTCGTGACTCAGTACAATCAACCGGCCGTTCTGAATACCAGCTGACAGCCAAGGACAGAGGATCAAACCCACCGCATAGCGAGTAGACATGCAAAGCGATTTGGGTTACCGGGATGGGGTTGCACTGTGGCCGGCTTGCAGTCGACTGTATGGTTATGATATGAATCACTGATAGGAGGGTTGAGTTCTGTTTTGTAGTAGAAATGTATTATTCTGGGAGCTGACTTGTCAGCCGATGTATTTATTGTAT
Source organism: Coregonus lavaretus (assembly GCF_964263955.1). NCBI lineage: Eukaryota > Metazoa > Chordata > Actinopteri > Salmoniformes > Salmonidae > Coregonus > Coregonus lavaretus. The sequence continues at coordinate 7,507,080 of NC_140027.1, forward strand.
GTTGACAGTGTGTCTGTGGTGTAGCAATGAGTTTGGTGTGTTTTGAGTGTGTGTGTGCGTGCATGTTTGAGTTTTTCCTGACCACTTGACCTGACAGAGTATCTTTACAGCTGTACAACACTGACATCATGTGACATAATTTGTATATTGAGCTTATACTGTTATTTTGCAAATATTGGGTAAGATGTAGGGTCAAATCATCAACAAAGATACAAGCAAACAGTATATTTTATTAATCATAAAATTAGTTCTCTACAGATAAATTATTCAGAAGAATAAATGGATAGCATTACATAGAAATACACATGGTTTTATTGACATTTAAATTCACAGGCAATCAATGTTCTTGGTCTCAATTTGCTTTGTCATGCACAGTTGAGTTTCAGCACTGGGCTATCTCAGATGGCAGGGACTTATAGTACCATTTATATGTAAAATCACTTGGTTCTAGAAAGAAAAACACACACACATCATTAAGACTTGATGGTAATGTTGTTGTTTGTTTTTTATATAGAAAATAGCCAACAAGGAAAAAACGCTTGTGCTCTAGTCTCACCTTCAAAGCATTCGGGGATCTTGAGTTTTCCATCGATGCACTGGGTTGACACTGCATAGCCACACTTCTTCTCCTTGTTCATACAGTAGACCAAGATGACGTCCGTATGCGAGATTTTATTGGGCTCGAAATCCTTTATCCAAAATTTCATTCCATTATAAAGGATGCGTCCTCTTGTAATACCTACCTTGCATGGAGCTGTGGAACAAAGAGGGAAATTATGATAAATAATTATAATATTGCCTCAGGGAGCTAGGTGGAAATTACTATTTAGAATTTCAAAAACAGCAACATTCAGCTATTCAAAAACACTGATTTGATAGGTAACCAAATAAGTTTGGTTAAACAATGTAATAAAACAAAACAAAAATACAGAATTGTCACAAACTCGGTGGTCCTACCCCTGCAAACTGGCTTTATTGACCAATTCCCTGTTTTGAGACATTCGATCTCCACAGGCCCATCCAGGACATAGTCTATATTACATCCATATCTGACAGTCTGCTTGAAGCCGTGCTCCCTCTTATCATTAATAGTCATGTAGCCGTTGTTGATGCCTGTTGGAGCTGAACAGGTCACAACTGGAAACAATGAGAGGTCAGTCAGGGTTAGTGTGTGTTCAGAATACCACCTTAACTTCATCCACAAGCAAATCACTTGTCATTTATTACCAATTAAAGGGTGCAATTCATAACTTTAATTTCCTCAGAGGTATCACAAACATATCTGGCCAAAGCTAAAACGAACAAACGGTTACACTAATAATAATAATAATAATATGCCATTTAGCAGACGCTTTTATCCAAAGCGACTTACAGTCATGCGTGCATAAATTTTTGTGTATGGGTGGTCCCGGGGATCGAACCCACTACCTTGGCGTTACAAGCGCCGTGCTCTACCAGCTGAGCTACAGAGGACCACATAATAACCAATAACCCCTCAGTTTACAAAAGTTCAAGAACGAAAGTTATGAATTGCACCTTTTACGGAGGACTAAGGTGACATGAAGTGTTCAGCAATAAAAATAAAGATGTTTTATTGTCACATATCCCAGAGAGATGCAGTGAAATGTGTTGTTTTACAGGGTCAGCCATAGTAGTACGGCGCCCCTGGAGCAAATAAGGGTTAAGTGCCTTGCTTAAGGGCACATCGACAGATTTTTCACCTTGTCAGCTTGGGTATTCTAACCAGCGACCTTTTGTTTAATGGCCCAACGTTCTAACCCAGGGATGGGCAACTGGCGGCCCAAGTACCAATTTTCTATTTATTTTTTATTATAATAAATAACCTTTATTTTTTGGGGGGGACAGACTCATCAGGGTCTCAGCTTACTGTTGAGAGTTAGAATAATAGAATACACAAGGTGCAATTTCGAAATTTGGTTGTGCATCTGCAGTCACTCAATTCGCCCATGTCAGCAAAACCACAAGCCACTGTGGCCCCTCATGATGAGTTCAATTTTTTTGTGGCCCCCACCACCATCAAAGTTGCCCATCCCTGCTATAGGCTACCTGCCGCCCTAGCAATACAACAGATCAGAGCCTTTCACTGATAATAATGTACCTACATTTACATTCTGGTGGCTCAGTCCAGTTTCCGTTAGTGCTGCACGATCCCCTCTCATTGCCTATGAGGGCAAGTGGAGGGAAACACTCGTAGGTCCCCCCAAAACCAAACACAGTCGTGTTGCCTGTGAACTTTCTGTCGTAGACCATTCTCCCATTTTTCGGTATTGGAGGAAGACCACATGTCACCGCTAACAGGGGGAGAGATTTCATTCCCATGCTAATTAATCAAGCACATTTTATCGAAATACGTGATATTCTCTATATTTTTAGCGTCAACATACAGTATGATGTAATATACAGTACCAGTCAAAAGTTTGGACACACCTAATCATTCCAGGGTTTTTCTTTATTTTTACTATTTTCTACATTGTAGAATAATTGTGAAGACATCAAAACTATGAAATAACACATATGGAATCATGTAGTAACCAAAAAGTGTTAAACAAATATATTTTATATTTGAGATTCTTCAAAGTAGCCACCCTTTGCCTTGATGACAGCTTTGCACACTCTTGGCATTCTCTCAACCAGCTTCACGAGGTAGTCACCTGGAGTGCATTTCAATTAACAGGTGTGCCTTGTTAAAAGTTAATTTGTGGAATTTGAGCCAATCAGTTGTGTTGTGACAAGGCAAGGATGGTATACAGAAGATAGCCCTATTTGGCAAAAGACCAAGTCCATATTATGGCAAGAACAGCTCAAATAAGCAAAGAGAAACGACAGTCCATCATTACTTTAAGACATGAAGGTCAGTCAATGCGAATAAAGTTTATTCAAGTGCAGTCGCAAAAACCATCAAGAGCTATGATGAAATTGGCTCTCATGAGGACCGCCACAGGAAAGGAAGACCCAGAGTTATCTCTGCTGCAGAGGATAAGTTCATTAGTGTTAACTGCACCTCAGATTGCAGCCCAAATAAATGCTTCACTGAGTTCAAGTAACAGACACATCTCAACATCAACTGTTCAGAGGAGACTGTGTGAATCAGGCCTTCATGGTCAAATTGCTGCAAAGAAACCACTACTAAAGTGGCGAGTGGCGCAGTGGTCTAAGGCTAAGGCTAGCTGTGCCACTAGAGATCCTGGTTTGAGTCCAGGCTCTGTCGCAGCCGGCCGCAACCGGGAGACCCATGGGCGGCGCACAATTGGTCCAGCGTCGTCCAAGATAGGAGAGGGTTTGGCCGGCAGGGATGTGGGTTTGTTTCCCACGGGGGGCCAGTATGAAAAAATTAAATAAAATAAATAAAAATACATGTATGCATTCTGGATAAGAGCATCTGCTAAATGACTAAAATGTAAAGGACACCAATAATAAGAAGAGACTTGCTTGGGCCAATAAACACGAGCAATGGACATTAGACCGGTGGGACTATCATTTGTTTTTCAACAGGACAATGACCCAACACACCTCCAGGCTGTGTAAGGGATATTTGACCAAGAAGGAGAGTGGTGGAGTGCTGCATCAGATGACCTGGCCTCCACAATCACCCGACCTCAACCCAGTTGAGATGGTTTGGGATGAGTTGGACTGCAGAGTGAAGGAAAAGCAACAAGTGCTCAGCATATGTGGAAACGCCTTCAAGACTGTTGGAAAAGCATTCCTCCTGAAGCTGGTTGAGAGAATACCAAGAGTGTGCAAAGCTGTCATCAAGGCAAAGGGTGGCTGCTTTGAAGAATCTAAAATCAAAAAGTGTATTTTGATTTGTTGAACACTTTTTTGGTTACTAGATGATTCCATGTGTGTTATTTCATAGTTTTGATGTCTTCACAATTATTCTACAATGTAGAAAATAGTACAAATAAAGAAAAACTCTTGAATGAGTAGGTGTGTCCAAACTTTTCACTGGTACTGTATGAATATGAATAATATAGCCTACAGTAAAGCTATTATTCAAATCTCAGTTTTACACATTGTAGAATGCTCTTTACAATTACAGCAATAAAGCCACATTTACATTTATATTGTGCTTTGTAATGTATGCATTATCAATGTGAGTTTGTAAGTAGTTATGTATTTCAGCATAAGGCAGAAACGTACGTGTACACTTCGGTGGTGGCTCACTCCATTGTCCGTCATCCAAGCACTCAACCCTACTGGCTCCTTGCAAGGTATACCTGTAGACCACAATCACATTACCGTAATCTGTCAAATAATAGTGGCCACAATATTAGGTGTCTGGGTATACAGTGATTTCAACTTTTACCTACTTTACATTTCTTTGATACAATAACATGTTATATACTTTGACAGCACAGAGAGGTGACCAGTCGTCAATGAGACACTAAAATGTGTAAATGGTATTCCCCATACCCCTCATGGCAGGTGTAGTTGATGGTACTCTGGTAGACAATGTCCACAAACTCCATGTCTCCATGGTCTAGTGCTTTTGGGAAAGAGCAACTCTTTGCTGCATCAGAATTTAAAAAAAAGATTCAGTCAGCATTGCTCAACAGTTCCATCAGTATGAGTGTCAACTGATAATACTTGTAATATACTGAGTATCAACTGATAATACTTGTAATATACTGAGTATCAACTGATAATACTTGTAATATACTGAGTATCAACTGATAATACATGGAATATACTAAGTATCAACTGATAATACTTGCAATATACTGAGTATCAACTGATAATTATTGTAATATATTGAGTATTAAGTGATAAGACATGGAATATACTGAGTATCAACTGATAATACTTGCAATATACTGAGTATCAACTGATAATACTTGTAATATACTGAGTATCAACTGATAATACATGGAATATACTAAGTATCAACTGATAATATTAGCAATATACTGACTATAAACTGATACTACTTGCAATAAAGTGAGTATCAACTGATAATACATGGAATGTTTTTTTGAGTATCAACTGACAATGCAAGAGTATCAAATTATGATACATGAACAATAATACTGTTTTCGGTCAAACTTTATAACAGCAACCTACTTGAGCACTTGAGTCTAGACTCGGACCAGTCTCCGCTAGCAGTGCAGATGATTATGCGAGAGCCTGAGGTGGGTGTATATCCACGTTTACACGACAGCGCCACATTGTCTCCGGGGGAGTACACCCTCTGGTGCCCCTCCAGTTCCATACCGTCAATCAGGGGCGGGCGGCCACATTCTGAGGGGGCAGACAGGCAACGGGACAGGTCAATGAAACGCGCACGCACGCGCACACACACACACACACACACAGAAAAAACATGGACACACAGGTTAACCAAAGAAGTATCCGTGCAACTCCCCAGACATGAAGTTGACATGTTACTGATAGTCTAGTGATAGTTTGTTGAGCATAAAGGTAGGTGGACTTTTAAAATAAAGTGTATTTTTCGCTTCATTTTACAGTAACTGAAAGTATTCTTCAACATAACACAAGCCCATTTGTTTAAACACACCCTGACAACATGTTCACTGAGAGTACTTAGGAATATTGAACAGTATACAGCACAGAAACAAAAAAGTATTCTAAATCAATAGGCCAAAACACTGGCACATATATATGAACAAAAATATAAACGCAACATGTAAAGTGTTGGTCCCATGTTTCATGAGCTGAAATAAAAGATCCCAGAAATGTTCCATATGCACAAAAAGCTTATTTCTCTCAAATTTGTTGCACTAATTTGTTACATCCCTGTTAGTGAGCATTTCTCCTTTGCCAAGATAATCCATCCACCTGACAGGTGTGGCATATCAAGAAGCTGATTAAACAGCCTGATCATTACACAGGTGCACCTTGTGCTGGGGATAATGAAAGGCCACTCTGAAATGTGCAGTTTGGTCACACAACACAATGCCACAGATGTCTCAATTTGAGGGAGCGTGCAATTGGCATGCTGACTGCAGGAAATTAGGCAAATGCATGAGGCAAATAGTGGTCACACCAGATACTGACTGGTTTTCTGATGCACGCCCCTACTTTTTTTAAAGTTATCTTTGACCAACAGATGCATATCTGTATTCCTTCATGTGAAATCCATAAATTAGGACCTAATGAATTTATTTCAATTCACTGATATTTACATTTTAGTCATTTAGCAGACGCTCTTATCCAGAGCGACTTACAGTTAGTGAATACATTTTTTTTTTTTATACTGGCCCCCCGTGGGAATCGAACCCACAACCCTGGCGTTGCAAAAGCCATGCTCTATCAACATCCCTGCCGGCCATTCCCTCCCCTACCCTGGACGACGCTGGGCCAATTGTGCGCCGCCCATGAGTCTCCCGGGCGCGGCCGGCTGCGACAGAGCCTGGATTCGATCCAGAATCTCTAGTGGCACAGTTAGCACTGCGATGCGGCGCCTTAGACCACTGCGCCACTCAGGAGGTATATGAACTGTAACTCAGTAAAATCTTTCAAATTGTTGCATGTTGCGTTTATATTTTTGTTCAGTGTAGATACCATAATAATAGATACTGTACCTTTCTTGGATGTCACTGGTGTATACAAGGCAAGTTGGCAGAGCAGCAGCAAAGCCAGACTTGGAGCCATCGTCTGTGGTGTGGAGAGAGCGTCTCTCCTCTCTGGTTTCAAGGGTAAAAATTGGAACGTCGTTGGAGCTCCCAACGCTTTGTGTTACTCAAGGTAAACAGATAAGGGTCGATGACAACGCAGAATGAGGCAACCTCTGGCTCTTTTAGTCTGTTTCGTAATTTACCGTAATACACCAGACCGAGTCTCCCGAGTGGCGTAAGGCACTGCATCGCAGTGCTAGGTGTGCCACTAGAGATCCTGGTTCGAATCCAGACTCTGTCGTAGCCGTCAGTGACCGGGAGACCCATGGGGCAGCGCACAATTAGCCAGCGTCGTCCAGGGTAGGGGAGGGAATGGCCAGCAGGGATGTAGCTCAGTTGGTAGAGCATGGCGTTTGCAACGCCAGGGTTGTGGGTTCGATTCCCACGGGGGGCCAGTATGAAAATGTATGCACTCACTTAACTGTAAGTCGCTCTGGATAAGAGTGTCTGCTAAAATATAAAAATGACCCTTACTGGTTATATGGCAGGATTGCCCTGCCCCCATTCCTAGTACACATCAACATCACCAGTTCTCTGTAACTTTTCACCAAATCATGGTTGCAAAAGAGAATGTGCCTTCAATCCATTTATGTGGTACGATAAGTTGACTGAAACCATTCTAGCACTATAACATTGATGCGTCTAGATGATGCAGTGGTGTAGATCTACATATGCAGACCTACTACTAGGCCCTCAAAGGCCCTCAAAATTGTCAAAGACTCCAGTCACCCTAGTCATAGACTGTTCTCTCTGCTACCGCACGGCAAGCGGTACCGGAGTGCCAAGTCTAGGTCCAAAAGACTTCTCAACAGCTTCTACCCCCAAGCCATAAGACTCCTGAACAGCTAATCATGGCTACCCGGACTATTTGCACTGCCCCCCCACCCCATCCTTTTTACGCTGCTGCTACTCTGTTAAGTATTTATGCATAGTCACTTTAACTCTACCCACATGTACATATTACCTCAACTACCTCAACTAGCCGGTGCCCCCGCACATTGACTATGCAACGGTACCCCCCTGTATATATAGCCTCCCTACTGTCACTTTATTTTATTGTATATATAGCCTCTCTACTGTCACTTTATTTTACTTCTGCTCTTTTTTTCTCAACACTTTTTTGTTGTTGTTTTATTCTTACTTTTTTGTTTAAAATAAATGCACTGTTGGTTAAGGGCTGTAAGTAAGCATTTCACTGTAATGTCTGCACCTGTTGTATTCGGCGCATGTGACCAATAAAATTTGATTTGATTTGATTTGATACTATGCATCTTTGTGTGATTTTATCTGTTAACAGTAGGGAATGCATTTGTAATCTCATACAGTTTGTTTGTTGTTCTTGTTGCAAAAGTGCAAGAGTTCAATCAGATATCGAGTTCAAGTCAAAACAAAGGTATGTTTACTCTTAGTTAAAAAGTAACTTGTTTTTCTCTCTCAAAACTGTAGAGCCCTTTGTGTATGAGCAGAGCTTCCAAATACTGTAATCCTATACTGACATCTAGTGTTGTTTTCAGGTAACATGTACTATACTTTACAGGCAATCAAATTCAGGCTCATTCAAGTTATGGAAACAATCAACAGGTTATTAACAAAAGCAAGGCTGGATTATTTGGACACAAAGTCACATTTATTTGTAATTTATTTGCCCTATCTTTCCTCTTCGTATTGTGTTTATTTTGTTAGGTCAGCAGGACACATCGCAATCTCAGATGGAAGTGATTTGGGCTTGAGGGTGTACTCCATCTTGCCTGGTTCTAAGAGAAAGACAGACACACAAACACATTTTGAATTTTAGTTGTGAGAATATGAAGGACTCAACTAAACAGCATTTGGGAAGCTTTGAAAATGTGATGGCAGCGACCACAACACATTTTACTCTGTGTCGTGTTCATTTGTCACCAAAACAGAAGAAAATGGACTGAAACATGGAGACTGCCAACACTTGTCCAATAAGAAACACTCATTTTCGATTTACGTGGTAGTAAAATGTTTTAAAACATGCATGCCATAATGAACGTGACCATGTTATTTTGGTACGACCTGCCTCACCTTTAAAGCATTCTGGGGTATTGAGTGTGCCGTCGTTGCATTGACTTGCTACTGGAATGCCACACTTCAGCTCCTTGTTCAGACAGTAGAACACAACAGGCTCCCCGTGAAGGACTCTATTGGGTTTCAAATCCCCAATCCAGATCTTCTTGGCGTTGTAGAAGATGCGACCTCTGTTGATGTTAACTTTACAGGGGGCTGCAGTAACGTGAAGACAAGCAAAGCAACATTACTTTCAGTTTAGAATTGAATAGGAATATAATTAAATGGAATAAATCATGGAAATTCTTCATTTTCTTCTGTATCAGTACCCAACACACCACACCACGTACACCACACATATAATAGGTTGGTCAGCCACACAGCAGTGCCCCCACAAGGAGACGTTTTGGGAATACAGTGCCTTGCTCAAAGTCACAATGGCAGAATGCTCTCATTACGCAATCATTTCAGTCATCGAAGATTAAATAAATGGTTGCTGATACACATCTAATCACATGTAAGTCAACAAGCTGGTTCGATATACAGAAACACACAAGTGACATTCCCACAAGTGTAAAAACAGTGCAACCTTTTCTATGACTCAATGGCTCAGGTGTGAAGTTTCCCCTATGTACAGCAGAGGAGGCTGGTGGGAGGAGCTATAGGAGGACGGGCTAATTGTAATTGCTGGAATGGAATAAATGGAACAGAGTCAAACTTGTGCTTTCCATATTTTTTTATGTGTTTGATACCGTTCCATATATTCCATTCCAGCCATTACAATTAGCCCGTCCTCCTATAGCTCCTCCAACCAGCCTCCTCTGATGTACAGATCTAGGGTCAGCTTCCCCTCCCTCAATCCTAACCTTAACCATTAGTGGGGGAAATATAAAACTGACCGAAGATCAGCGTCTAGGGGCAACTTCACCCTACACTGACTCACCTCTACAAACGGGCAAAGTGGACCAGTTGCCTGTATTCTGACACTGTATTTCCTCAGAGCCGTCCAGAACGTAGTGTTCCTGGCACTGGTACTTGACCTTCTCCTTGTAGCCAGCCTCCCTCATCACAGCAAAGGTGATGAAGCCGTGGTCTATCGTTGGTGGGATGGAGCAACTCACCTCTGCAACAGGTCAGAAAAGTAATGGGCTAGTGAAAGTGTATTAACAATGCAATAACCTATTTCAAGTAATATTGTCAGGGTTAGTCTACATTATTGAAATAATTGTTAAGGTGTAAACAGAGGAAGACAGGATTATGCAAATTGATCAATTATCATCGCTTGGAGTGGATGAGCAGTTAGCGATAACCATTTTAGAGAATCATCATCAGGGCCGGCTCCAGGCATAAGCAGTTCCCATACCGCTAGGGGCCCCCCCATTTTATTTTATTTGTATTTATTTTTTACATTGTAGAATAATAGTGAAGACATCAAAACTATGAAATAACACCTATGGAATCACGTAGCAACCAAAAAAGTGTTAAACAAATCAAAATATATCTGGTTTTAGTGGGACTATCATTTGTTTTTCAACAGGACAATGACCCAACACACCTCCAGGCTGCGTAAGGGCTATTTTACCAAGAAGGAGAGTGATGGGGTGCTGCATCAGATGACCTGGCCTCCACAATCCCCTGACCTCAACCCAATTGAGATGGTTCGGGATGAGGTAGACCGTAGAGTGAAGGAAAATCAGCCAAGAAGTGCTCAGCATATGTGGGAACTCCTTCAAGACTTTTGGAAAAGCATTCCAGGTGAAGCTGGTTGAGAGAATGCCAAGAGTGCGCAAAGCTGTCATCAAGGCAAAGAGTGGCTACTTTGAAGAATCTCAATTGATTTGTTTAACACTTTTTTGGTTGCTACGTGATTCCATATGTGTTATTTCATAGTTTTGATGTCTTCACTATTATTCTACAATGTAAAAAAATAGTAAAAATAAATAAATAACTTGAATGAGTAGGTGTGTCCAAACCTTTGACTGGTAGTGCATGTAATAATGTGCCCCAAAAGATAATTGATAATTAATCAGTGGTTCAACCAGAAACAATTTCTCAACCAATGAGCTTTGTTCATGATGGAACAGACCATTTTTGCTTGTGCTGCCACTGTCTGCACCTACCCTCGCATACTGGTGGCTCAGTCACGTTTCCACTGGCCAGGCACGATCCTCTCTCGTTGCCAATGGGAGCTCTTGGCGGCAAACACTCATATGTCCAACTCTGTCCGTACCGGGTTTCACTGCCGGTGAACTTCTTGTCATAGACAATTTTACCATGCTTAGGTGCTTGAGGCAGAGCACAACTCACAGCTGGAGGGAAGAAATATTAAAAATAATTGAGACACTATATTTTCATATTTAGGCACAATGGAGAAAAGCAAGGTTACATTCCTGAGGTATGGTAAAGAGATATACCTTTACACATTGGTGGTGGTGCACTGAGGGTACCGTCGTGTAAACACACGCTCTCATTGGCTCCTATCATGACGTACCTGAAGAACACAAATTCTTATTGGTCTGAGATGCATAGTCAAAATGTAGTCAGAACTAAAACACACTGTATTTCCCTCACCCGTCATCACAGGTGTAGTTGAGTACACTCTTGAATGGCACGTCAATCATCCCTGGCTTTTGCATAGGCTTGGGGAGAGGGCACATCTTTGCTGTGTCAAAAATGTATAAGATTCATGTGGATATGTTGTAAAAATACAATTAAAATAAATAGTATGGACTGTCCATGGTACTGTATAGGTGACTTTAGGGTTCTAAAATTCTCAGAAATGTTCCCAAAATTCCCAGGTTTTCCAGAAATCCCAGTTGGAAGATTCCTTGAATCAGGGGCTAATAAGCAGGAAATCTGGAATCCTCCAACCAGGATTTCTGGAAAATCCAATAATTTACCTGAATTTTTGTGACCATAGGTGGACTTATGCTTTACATTATATATTGGATGTTTTGTGAATGGGGTGGAACTTACGAGAACACACAAGGTCCAGTTTGGTCCACTCTCCCGAGGCAGAGCAGGTGATCCTGGCTGTTCTGGCTTTCCCAGGTATGTATCCACGCTCACACGCCAGGGTCACCTCTTCTCCAATCTCATACACACGCTTTAGGCCCAGCGTATCTATACCGTCGGTCACGGGCGGGCGGCCACATACTGAGGATAAATGGGAATATTGATAGACAAACAATGTTACCCTGTATATTATATAAAAACAAATATATGAAATACAGCTAAAGCATAGGTTACAGAGTCTTGTGAACCAACACTGTAATATATATTCTGTAATTGAAAAATATAGCATTAATCAAATAATTTGCACTGTACCTTTCTTGGATGTCACTGACGTATACAAGGCAAGCTGGCAGAGCAGCAGCAAAGCCAGGGTTGGGTTCATCTTCTGGGGGGTTGAGAGAGACTGTGTACGTTCTCCCAGCAGCGGATGGTGAAACATTTAGATGGTCCTTTCAAAAGCCCTGAAAGTCTGATCCAATCAGATCGGCTGAAATAGGCTTCCATTGATTGAACCCAAAGTTCAAAGAACATGCATATTTACTCTGAGTTGAAGGATAACTTTCACTCAGTACACTATATATACACGTACACCCACACTACAATGATTCAGAATCATAACATGTATCAGCTGTATGAAATACAGGTTTCATTCATGTAATACTAATACTTTTAAAAAACTAATTCAAATTCAATTTGGTTTCTTAAGGGGAGGCTGTGCAGTCTTGCCCTACCTGTGTCGTTCAGATAGGACAGGTTAAGCCTGATTCAAATGCTATTTATTTTGGCTATTGCCCAGTGTGTATATTGATTGATTGATTGCTTCTGTGGACAGGTGTCTTTTATACAGGTAACAAACTGAGATTATGAGCACTCCCTTTAAGAGTGTGCTCCTAATCTCAGCTCGTTACCTGTATAAAAGACACCTGGGAGCCAGAAATCTTTCTGATTGAGAGGGGGTCAAATACTTATTTCCCTCATTAAAATCAATTTATAACATTTTTGACATGCGTTTTTCTGGATTTTTGTTGTTGTTATTCTGTCTCTCACTGTTCAAATAAACCTACTATTAAAATTAAAGACTGATCATGTCTTTGTCAGTGGGCAAACATACAAAATCAGCAGGGGATCAAATACCTTTTTCCCTCAATGTAACTTCTACTATACCACAGGTCTATATAGTCTACCAGCCTAACTGTTTATCCTGCCCTCTATCCACCATTCATAGTGACAATAGTGGTAGGTGGATCATTTGTCCAGATCTGCAATTGCTATCATACCACACATAAAAGCATTCAAAGCTGCATCGATTTATAATATGAATCCACAAGAACAAATATGAATAGCTGATAGGCAGCGGAAAGGCATCATTGCAGCATGAAAGAACAGTGAAGAAATGAGACACGCAGCTCAAAAAGCTCCCCTACTTATCTTGTTTAGGGACAACTCAATTATCCTACCTAGACTAACCTACAACACCACAATGCAATGAATAATTGCTTTATTGTTTTTAAAAAGTGAGTACAAACTTCTACTCTAGGCTACAGTGAAAATGTAATTAGAATAAAGGTGCAAAAGCCCTGTGATTTGAATGTTTCATTCCATTTGGATCAGTTGTGTGTCTACTCTCGATAGTTTATAAAGGTCTAGAAAAGGCACAATAGCAGGCCAGTCTGGCTGTATTCTTACTTCTGATACTGAGAGTCTGTTGCAGATCATCATTCTCCCAAGTCATCCTATAATAACTTGGCCAAATATGCTCCCGGCAGGAAAGCTTAATGCGCGCCCCTCTCCAATCCGAGCGGCTATTCCTCAAGCACCTACAGTGGCTTGGGAAATTATTCACCCCCCTTGGCGTTTTTTCCTATTTTGTTGCCTTACAACCTGGATTTAAAATTGATTTCTGGGGGGTTTGTATCATTTGATTTACACAACATGCCTACCACCTTGAAGATGCAAAATATGATTTATTGTGAAACAAACAAGAAAGACAAAAAAACTGAAAAGTTGAGCGTGCATAACTATTCACCTCCCCAAAGTCAATACTTTGTAGAGTCGCCTTTTGCAACAATTACAGCTGAAATTATCTTGGGGTATGTCTCTATAAGCTTGGCACATCTAGCCACTGGGATTTTTGCCTATTCTTCAAGGCAAAACTGCTCCAGCTCCTTCAAGTTGGATGGGTTCCGCTGGTGTACAGCAATCTTTAAGTCATACCACAGATTCTCAATTGGATTGAGGTCTGGGCTTTGACTAGGCCATTCCAAAATGTTTCCCCTTAAACCACTCAAGTGTTTTGCTTTAGCAGTATGCTTAGGGTCATTGTCCTGCTGGAAGGTGAACCTCCATCCCAGTCTCAAATCTCCGGAAGACAGAAACAGGTTTCCCTCAAGAATTGCCCTGTATTTAGCGCCATCCATCATTCCTTCAATTCTGACCAGTTTCCCAGTCCCTGCCGATGAAAAACATCCCCACAGCATGATGCTGCCACCACCATGCTTCACTGTGGGGATGGTGTTCTTGAGGTGATGAGAGGTGTTGGATTTGTGCCAGACATTGCGCTTTCCTTGACGGCCAAAAAGCTCAGTTTTAGTCTCATCTGAACAGAGTACCTTCTTCCATATGTTTGGGAGTCTCCCACATGCCTTTTGGCGAACACCAAACGTGTTTGCTTATTTTTTTCTTTAAGCAATGGCTTTTTTTCTGGCAACTCTTCCGTAAAGCCCAGCTCTGTAGAGTGTACGGCTTAAAGTGGTCCTATGGACAGATACTCCAATCTCCGCTGTGGAGCTTTGTAGCTCCTTCAGGGTTATCTTTGGTCTCTTTGTTGCCTCTCTGATTAATGCCCTCCTTGCCTGGTCTGTGAGTTTTGGTGGGCGGCCCTCTCTTGGCATGTTTGTTGTGGTGCCATATTCTTTCCATTTTTTAATAATGGATTTAATGGTGCTCCGTGGGATGTTCAAAGTTTCTGATATTTTTTTATAACCCAACCCTGATCTGTACAACTTTGTCCCTGACCTGTTTGGAGAGCTCCTTGGTCATGGTGCCACTTGCTTGGTGGTGCCCATTGCTTAGTGGTGTTGCAGACTGGGGCATTTCAGAACAGGTGTATATATACTGAGATCATGTGACAGATCATGTGACACTTAGACTGCACACAAGTGGACTTTATTTAACTAATTATGTGTCTTCTGAAGGTAATTGGTTGCACCAGATCTTATTTAGGGGCTTCATAGCAAAGGGGTGAATACATATGCATGCACCACTTTTCAGTTACTTCTTTTTTTGAAACAAATATTTTTTTCATTTCATTTTCAATTTTGACTATTTTGTGTATGTCCATTACATGAAATCCAAATAAAAATCAATTTAAATTATAGGTTGTAATGCAACAAAATAGGAAAAACGCCAAGTGGGATGAATACTTTTGCAAGGCACTGTAGAATCTATCCCCTTCAATATAGCCTAAATATTTCTCATTTAACTTTTTAAATGTATTACCTTTTATATGTGGCATAAACACAACCAGTCACAATGTTTTAGTCTGATTAGACTACTTCAAAGTCTCCTGTAGGTTTGACCAAAATATATTTCCAGCATCCTCAAAATGGCTTGACATTAATCAGGTTTCCAGCCAACCTTTTTATGCGAGTAAAGTACATATTGGATAGAAAATGTCATGACAGGCCTAATGGAAACAGCAAATTTGTTGGCAAACTTTCCGAATGTTGACTAAACAAAATACGCTAGACAATGTGGGATCTTTTTGTGTCAGTAAAATGTATTATGCAAGAAATGCTTTTATGCGCAAATAATGGTATATAAACCATCATATTGAAGTAAACTTGGAGTCATGCGATGACATGGTGTTTAGTCCTCCCACTAAGACTCAGGAAAGAATGCAGTTTACTAGGCTACAGATGAAATAAGTTATGATGAACTTCACAGGGTGGTGAAAATGCAGTGACCTTGATGCTCCTTTCAATAAATATCGAGGGTCTTATTCTGGTGACATGATGATCGATGCTTGGCTGCCATTTGACAAATAAAAATAATCTCGCAATTTTTGTCCATAATAATCTCATCATAATATGCCATTTAGCATATTTAGGCTATATATACTGTATCTGTGAGCTGTTGGCTAGAGTGCAGCTGCCAATACCAGAGTGTACACATTCGCTATATAACCCAACATTTTTCGGTGACAAAACCATCAGTAGGCCTAGAGTTGAAAATGCAATGGAAACCCATTTAACTTGTATTTTTTATTCAGTACATGGGAATTTAACCAAAAGGTAATTGTTATTTGCACTACCTATTTATGCATAGACTTTTATCTGCAACAAGTCAATTTGATGGAAACAAAACTCTGATAGGAAAATGTGAATATTGTTTTTATGCAGATTTTAGAATAAAAAGCATGAAAATCTGTCTGCAATTGCAAGTGCGCTAGTCCAGTGTCACTTCTATTATGCCTGCACATCATGGTTCACCAGCAGCCTCAAACATTTAAAAAAATAAGCTATAGACCAGCCAAAACAAGCTTGTAATAATTGTACTTGTAATTGTACTCCCCACTCATACTCATCTGGAGGTCACTCATTTTAAGCAGTTAGGCTGGCTATCTGTAGAAAAAAATAGTAGTATTAATTCAACTTGGTCTAGTCCACATCATTATCACAGAGCCCCCATGTACCTATCCAACTATTTTTCATTTGCTAGTGATGTCCTACAGCATAATACCAGAAGCAGAGACTCTAATATTCACTGTTTTAAATATGAGTCTATCTGGTAAGAACACATTTTTATATACCGCTGTTGAGTGGAACAAACTACAACAGCAACTCAAAGACATACCAACCATAACCACTTTTTAAAAGAATGTCAAAAGCTGGCTAATGTGTGAACAGTATAACCTTTTTTTTGGCTGTATCTCCGTAATATGTCTGTATCTATGTAAGTATCTATGTATGTGTATGTACTGTATGTATCTATGTATGTGTATGTACTGTATGTATCTATGTATGTGTATGTACTGTATGTATCTATGTATGTGTATGTACTGTATGTACAGTGAGGGAAAAAAGTATTTGAGAACTCTGTTTATTAAGTTTTACACACACACAGACAAGACAAAGCAATATAAATAATATACTCAACTAGACAAAAATACAAATAATACATATAAAAAATAAAAATATATAAAAAAAAAAAAATAAAAAAAAAATAACTTTAAAGATACCATACTTTAGACAAGTTAAACACACCAGGCAGAAGGCTACAAAAGGTTAAAGGGCAATCTATAGTATAGGGACAGAGCAAATACCTCACCATTGTTCCTGTAAACAGTTAAGGGATGGGGTGGAGAAATGCAACCACTCACAGTGAACAGTGAACAGAATTAAAAAAATAAAAATAACTGGGAAAAACAAGCTCACACCTTAGTCTCTGCCCGGGCGAGATGAACAGGGCATCCGCAGGTCACAATCAATAAGCACATCAACCTTAATGCCCCCCACCCCCACCCCAGAAAAAAAACACAGAGAAATGCTCATCCAACCCCTAAGTCACAGGGGGGTCAAATACAGACTTATTTGGTTTTAATAGGAATGCTATCAGAGGATGGACTGTTTAAAGTAAGACCGGAATGGAGCCCAAGCCTCATTAAACAGTTTGGGGTTCCCACGTGAATTTAATTGAATTTTTTCTAGTTTCAGAGAGCACAACACATCTCTCACCCAATATTTATAAGATGGGGGAGCTGCCATCTTCCAGTTCTGTAGTATTAGCCGTCTAGCTAAAAGAGTTGTATAAGCAACAGTGTCCGACTGGATTCTTGACAGGGGGGTGCTTATGGGCAGTACTCCAAAAAGGGCTGTAAGGGGAGAGGGATCTATAACAGTGTTATATATATCAGAGAAACATTTAAATATTAATTCCCAGAAACCTGACAGTTTATGACAGCCCCAGAACATATGCAACAGTGTGGCCGGTTCAATTTTACATCTGACACAGGTAGGATCAAAATCAGAGAATATTCTTCCAAGTCTGGCCCCAGACCAGTGGATACGGTGAACCACCTTGAATTGAATGAGGCTGTGTCTAGTGCTAAAAGAGGACGAATGCACCCTGCGCAGCACAGATTCCCAGGTGTCTTCCCCAAGTTCCTCCCCCAAATCCTTTTCCCATCGAGTCTTTAAAGGCACCAAAGAAGGGTTCTGTAAGTCATGAATGATTGCATATACATCTGAAATTGCGCCCCTAGGAAGCTTGTTCAGCTCCAGGATGCTCTCTATAGCTGTATTCACAGGCCTATGGGGAAATTCAGGTGTGTTAGCTCTGACAAAGTTCCTAGTCTGGAGATAGCGGAAAAAGTGGGATTGGGGGAGGTTGAACCTTTCCTGTAGCTGAGCAAAAGAGGCAAATGTATCATCAAAGAATAATTGGGCTAGTGAGGAGAGGCCTAGTGAGTGCCAGATGTCAAAAGCCCCATCATTCAAAGATGGAGGAAATAAAATGTTCTGATTGATTGGGCCTGATAGAGAAAAGCCTCGGAGGCCAAAGGCTAAGCGGAACTGATTCCAAATTTTAAGAGACTGCTTTACAATTGGGTTGACACACCTTTTGCCTAGGGACACTGGGAGAGACGAGCACAACACAGAAGAAAGTGCAGCAGGTTTACACGATTCAGACTCCATCTGGACCCAGATTGGTCTAGGGCCAGTAGGATCAGTCTGCAGCCAGTACAGAAGGGCTCTGAAATTTGCAGCCCAATAGTATGTCTGAAAATTTGGTAGAGCTAAACCCCCCAATGACTTAGGCTTCTGTAAATGTTTCCTACCAATCCGTGGTACCTTGCCATCCCAAATAAAATGCATGAATGTTTGATCCAGTGAAATAAAAAAGGATTTTGGAATAAAAATGGGTAGACATTGAAATAAATATAGAAATTTGGGCAACACACTCATTTTAATGACATTAATCCTTCCGATAAGAGAAAGAGGTAGCGCATTCCAAAAAGCAAAAGATTGTTTCAAACTGTCTGCTAGAGCAACCAAGTTTTCCTGAAACAGATTTGAATATTTCCTTGTCACTTTGACTCCCAAGTAGGTGAATTGATCCCGGACAATCCTAAACTGAGAGCTTGTAAAAGAGCACTTTAAAGCAGCCTTGTTTACAGGAAAAAGCTCACTCTTGCCTAGATTCAGCTTGTACCCTGAGATTGATCCAAACCTTTTAAGAACAGATAAGGCGCGTGGCAATGAGGTATCAGGGTTAGAGATAAACAAAAGGAGGTCATCCGCATATAGCGAGACTTTCTGCTCTGAGCCCGTCCGGATTATTCCTTGAATGGCATCATTAGAGCGTAATGCAATGGCGAGAGGTTCGATTGCCAAAGCAAACAACAAGGGGGAGAGTGGACAGCCCTGTCTGGATCCGCGGTGCAAGGGAAAATAGTCAGAGGACAAGTTGTTAGTCCGTACCGAAGCCATGGGGAAAAAATAAAGAATCTTTATCCACGCAATGAATTTGGGGCCAAAGCCAAATCTATAAAGGGTGGCTGTTAGGTAATCCCACTCAACGCGGTCAAACGCTTTTTCTGCATCAAGTGAGACCACCACCTCTGGGTCCTCCGACGCAGGGGAGTACAGTATATTCATAAGGCGCCTAATATTGAAAAACAAATGCCTATTTCTCACAAAGCCAGTCTGGTCAGAGTGTATTACTTGATGCAGCGAGCCTTCCATACGGATGGCTAAAAGCTTGGCTAGGATTTTGTAATCACAGTTTAAAAGCGAGATTGGGCGAAAGGATCCACATTCCAGAGGGTCTTTGTTTTTCTTTAATAGTAATGAAATTGAAGCTTGATAAAGACTAGGCGGTAGCTTTGAGGTATTAAGGCACTCTGCAAATAGTCGAGACAAGAATGGGCAAAGCAGACCAGAAAACGTCCTATAAAATTTGGTTGGAAAACCATCCGGACCCGGTGATTTACCGCTTTTCATTGCGGACACTGCTGTTGCAATCTCCTCAGGTGTAAATTCTTCTTCTAGATAGTCATGGGTGTCTGTATCAATTGAAGGCATATTCAGGCCATTAAAGAAGGAATCAATCAGCAAAGGGTCTTGAGGGGATTCAGAGGTGTATAGCGCAGAATAAAATTGTTTGAATTGATCATTGATCTCTTTATGTATAACTGTGGTGGCACCAGACGGGGTCCTTATTTGTGGGATTAAACGTGAGGCCTCAGATTTACGGATCTGATGTGCAAGGAGTTTACTGGCCTTGTCGCCTTGTTCATACACTCTGTACCGAGCTCGCAAGAGTAGCTGTTCAGCTTGCCTGGTAGAAAGCTCATCAAATTCAGATTGGAGTAGTTGGCGCTCTTTATGCAGATCAGAGGAAGGAACCGTGGCATACTTCTCATCCAATGTGGCTATGGATTCGCTCAGGTCCCGAAGTCGCTGAGAGCGAACTCTGTTTTGGTTGGCTGTATAAGAAATAATTTGGCGGAAAAAAGTATTTGATCCCCTGCTGATTTTGTACGTTTGCCCACTGACAAAGACATGATCAGTCTATAATTTTAATGGTAGGTTTATTTGAACAGTGAGAGACAGAATAAGAACAAAAAAATCCAGAAAAACGCCTGTCAAAAATGTTATAAATTGATTTGCATTTTAATGAGGGAAATTAAGTATTTGACCCTCTCAATCAGAAAGATTTCTGGCTCCCAGGTGTCTTTTATACAGATAACGAGCTGAGATTAGGAGCACACTCTTAAAGGGAGTGCTCATAATCTCAGTTTGTTACCTGTATAAAAGACACCTGTCCACAGAAGCAATCAATCAATCAGATTCCAAACTCTCCACCATGGCCAAGACCAAAGAGCTCTCCAAGTATGTCAGGGACAAGATTGTATAACTACACAAGGCTGGAATGGGCTACAATACCATCGCCAAGCAGCTTGGTGAGAAGGTGACAACAGTTGGTGCAATTATTCGCAAATGGAAGAAACACAAAATAACTGTCAATCTCCCTCGGCCTGGGGCTCCATGCAAGATCTCACCTCGTGGAGTTGCAATGATCATGAGAACGGTGAGGAATCAGCCGAGACCTACACGGGAGGATCTTGTCAATGATCTCAAGGCATCTGGGACCATAGTCACCAAGAAAACAATTGGTAACACACTACGCCGTGAAGGACTGAAATCCTGCAGCGCCCGCAAGGTCCCCCTGCTCAAGAAAGCACATATACAGGCCCGTCTGAAGTTTGCCAATGAACATATGAATGATTCAGAGGAGAACTGGGTGAAAGTGTTGTGGACAGATGAGACCAAAATCGAGCTCTTTGGCATCAACTCAACTCGCCGTGTTTGGAGGAGGAGGAATGCTGCCTATGACCCCAAGAACACCATCCCCACCGTCAAACATGGAAGTGGAAACATTATGCTTTGGGGTTGTTTTTCTGCTAAGGGGACAGGACAACTTCACCGCATCAAAGGGACGATGGATGGGGCCATGTACCGTCAAATCTTGGGTGAGAACCTCCTTCCCTCAGCCAGGGCATTGAAAATGAGTCGTGGATGGGTATTCCAGCATGACAATGACCCAAAACACACGGCCAAGGCAACAAAGGAGTGGCTCAAGAAGAAGCACATTAAGGTCCTGGAGTGGCCTAGCCAGTCTCCAGACCTTAATCCCATAGAAAATCTGTGGAGGGAGCTGAAGGTTTGAGTTGCCAAACGTCAGCCTCGAAACCTTAATGACTTGGAGAAGATCTGCAAAGAGGAGTGGGACAAAATCCCTCCTGAGATGTGTGCAAACCTGGTGGCCAACTACAAGAAACGTCTGACCTCTGTGATTGCCAACAATGGTTTTGCCACAAAGTACTAAGTCATGTTTTGCAGAGGGGTCAAATACTTATTTCCCTCATTAAAATGCAAATCAATTTATAACATTTTTGACATGCATTTTTCTGGATGTTTTTGTTGTTATTCTGTCTCTCACTGTTCAAATAAACCTACCATTAAAATTATAGACTGATCATGTCTTTGTCAGTGGGCAAACGTACAAAATCAGCAGGGGATCAAATGCTTTTTTCCCTCACTGTATCTATGTATGTGTATGTACTGTATGTATATATGTATGTGTATGTACTGTATGTATCTATGTATGTGTATGTACTGTATGTATCTATGTATTTATGTATTTATGTAAAAAATAGGGACCACAATGGAAATACATTTTTAACTGACAAATCAAATAAATCAATCAATCCAAACTGTGCGGCGGCCAATTGATGAATGGAAAGAGACATCTGTTACAAAACACCAAAAAGGTTTAATGACATTCGGAGATTGTCACACCAAGCCTTCGATACTGGGTAAGCCTACAAGGTAGGGAGGGATGTATTTCCTGTTTGTCGGAATTGACATGGTCTATTTATTGTGGTGTTGAAAACTCAAACCATGATATTAAAGCGCCTGAAGTCGGTCTGCTTTGTTTATTGGTTGTGTGGTGCATTGACACAGAAACCTGTTGGTGAAATATAAATAAATACATCTGTTGCATATATTTTTTATAATTATAAATATAGCATCAACATTTTTAAAATCAGATTTCCCGCTAGCTGATCTTGTCTGCAGCTGGCTCTGATCATAGTGTAGGCCTAATGAAATAGGAAGGGAAAGTGGGTTTGTCCGTGGTGGTCGGCGAACCCTCAACCTTCTGGCCGTAGCCCTGCATGGCATCGACTGTGCCACAAAAGCATGCTGAAATGGCAAAGTCGATATCCACGTTTATGAACACAGGGTCGCTACACTGCCCTCAAAAGGCAAAATGCACCAACTACGAATTTGGTCTGTTGTAATGGCCAGGTATTATCTGATTAATGTGGTATTTAGTTTCCTGACAGAAGAACAAGCCAGTTGATCAGAATATATCATGGAGTCTCAGAAATCGCTGTCTGTCTAGACAGAAAAATACTTTGAAGTCAGATTTTGCAGTACATTTTTTTTTTTTATACAGTGTTTTGCCTTTGTAGGGCAGTACAGTTATTGTTATTTGTGGTCATAAACATTAGGGGAGGGTCATGTGAAAATAATTGTAACATTCGGGAGAGGTGTCAAAAATGTTTTATGACACCTTGAGTTGGAACCCCCCCTCCCCCGCAGTAAATTCCGAACTGTCCCTAAAGGTTTCAGAACAAATAATAAGCCACACATAACACATTCAGAATAGATTAAATGTTTATGACTATGATCAGTGCTTGACTTGGGTGGAATAGGTGCCGGTACTCATTTTAATGTAGGTGCAGGAACTCCTATGATATGACTGATATGTAGTTACTCTTCAAATAAATAGTTTTACCCAAAAATGTACCAGTATCTTTTACACCACTGGATGACGCTCCAATCTTCCAAATTCCAACAGACAGTAGCCCTCCCACCAGGCGATTAATTGTGGTGACGTCAGCTGAAGTGAAAGAAGGAAGCAAAGCGCTCAGTGTGGAGCTGTCAGTAAAAGTAGTTGTAGCGATAGCCCATAGATAGTACAGTGTCTCCAGTTACAGTCTGACCGCCTGTTCAGTGGCTAAATACAGTGTGCGTGAAAAGGTTATACGTTGGATTGAATAAGCATATACATAGGATAGAGAGGAATAACATTTCTTTTTGGCTATGGCTGATGTCACGCAATTCAACGAGGGGACCGGGGACGTCGCGAAAGGGTTCGCTCGTAAAGGAGCTTTGAGGCAGAAGAACGTCCATGAAGTGAAGGACCACAAATTCACTGCAAGGTTCTTCAAGCAGCCGACTTTTTGTAGCCACTGCACTGACTTTATCTGGTAAGCGCTTTTCCTCTCCAGACGGCTTCTGCCTGTTGAACATTTTGGAGAACTCCGCTGTCTTCTCAACCAGTTAAAGTTAACTGTGCTGCACCGTTACGTATAATTTTCTTAATGGAATTTTTTGTCTTCCACGCCAAAGCTGGACATTTTAAAGCCAACTTTTGCCTATAATGTGCCTCGAAATGCAAGCCCAAAGTAAATGAATCCGGTCTGCCTACAGTGGGCTAGATACAATGAACATTTTGACTGACAGCCGATAGCGCGGCTACTTAAATGTTTGTTACAAATGGTAAAAGTTGTATTTCTCATAGTCCTCTTGTTTTTGATAAATATTGAAATAACTTACTGCCAACGAAATATAGTCTCACAAGGAACAAGTGGTAACTATTCGGGATGTAGACTGGTTGAAGACGCACCCATGTTGACCAACCTTCCTCTTTTCAAGGGGGTGTGTTGTTTCCAAGACCATTTATTGCTAGCTACAGAGAAATATGGAGACTACTGCTGTCTGCTTGATATTGCAAACATGTTTGTTTGTGTGTATCTGTCTGTTTAATGCTATTTGTTATTTAATTCCTCCCTTCTCTCTTTTCACAGGGGATTTGGAAAGCAAGGATTCCAGTGCCAAGGTAAAATCAAATTGATTGACGTCCATTCACTAAGCTCCAGTCCACCATGCAGTGTATACTCATTCGTGCAGAGTTGTGTGTGTACTGCATTAATTCAAGAGGACCAGTCCATTTGACTTGCATTGACTAAATAATGTTACATTTTTTTGTTGGAGTCACTTACCTTTTAAAGAGTTTGAGATATACCGGTAGGCAATGTTCCCTCTAAACTGCATGCACAGGCAGCTCCCATCAGACTGCACATCAGTCTTTTTTTATAACTTAAAGGGCAGTGTTGTATTTAGACGGTCTTGAATAAGCTAAGTAGCCAATAGACAGAGCGTAGCATCATTTGTCCGATCCTCTGTAATAATGGTATAGGAATAATAATGAATTGTATTTTGTAAAGTGGTTTCTTCAATCAAAAAACACAATAACACAACATGTTTAGTCACCTCCTTGTCTGAAGGACAAGTGGATAAAGAGGTTAATGTCAAGCCCTGCAGGGTTTTTTCCTCAAAGATCTCATGGAATGTAGGCCTACATTGAACAACACATTGCCTGCTACTGTAGGCTTAATGATAGAACAGCTATTTCTATGTTAAAATGTTATGGGATGGATTTTTCTCCATTGTTTTTGATGGTAGGCCAATCTGGTAGGCTTATATTATGATCAAATAGCCACAGTAGCCTATTGGCCACTGTTAAAACTGTAACTTAAAGCAGGTACAGCCTCAGTGTTCACAGTAAACACGCGCCGGAAGTTGCACCAAATTTTCACAACCTTCAAGTTTGCGCTCAGCAGACCTTAAATTTGCTCAGTGCCTAATTTTTTGGAGGAACATTGCCGGGAGACCTACATTTGTCTGTGCCGTTTGAGTATGATGCCTTCCTTACACACACTCTGGAATATGAAGTCGTAAATAACAGAACAGAATGGTTAAAGTATCTGTGACAAAGCACTCAGAAGGTCTAATCACTCACAGAAATGGCATGGATTGATGTTGTGACTGTTTTCTGTTTCCGACCGTTTTCCAATCTCATTACCATTTTCAGTCGTTTGAAGCAGTTCTTAAAAAAAAGTTTTTTATACATTTTTAATAAGCCAATGACTCTCAACGTAGAGAACTTTCTTTACTTTCTGATTGATTTTGTTTGAGTCTCAGGAGTTTCTTCAAGTGCCCTTTGAGACTTAAATCATCTTAATTGGATTTATGCAGCTAATACTAGGGAATATCTTGACATTTAGTGGTTGTCTGTGTGAAAAATTGAGTGTCTGAGATTTAAAAAAAGATGGTTATTTATGATATCAAAGTGAGAACATTTACAATGCACTCCTCAGCTCTTGGAAAGACGGACCTAGATGTTTTGGGGACTATTTGATAAATGTTTAATGGATAGTATTATTCCCAGCTGACTAACTGGACTGACATGAAATCAAATCACACACGGCAATCTCATGGATGCCAGAGTTCAAATAGGCCTGGTAAAGGAAACAGAAATATGACTACCCAGAGGTTTTCTTTACAAAACCAAAGCCCTATTGTCCCCTGTCAAAAGTACTGCACTACATAGGGAATAGGGTGCCATTTGGGATGCAGAATGGTGTACCGTAGCCTGGCAGCTGAATCTGCTTGTGCTTTAGCTAGGCTAGGTCTGAGGGGTTAATGGTATTCATCTGTAGTTTGCCAAGTCTCGTTAGTGCCATCAATAATCTCAAACTTCTTGTTTACTGATTCCCATCTGTAGAGTACTGTAGGTCAGTGCATTACTCAAACCTGAAGAATGTAGGTTACTAGGCTATGTGCTCGTGCTGAGAAAAGGCAAACTTTTGTCTCAAGAGAATGTTGTATCAAGGTACCAGTTACTAAGGATTTATAAAGGGTTTCTAAGCTGTTGATAAAGGTTATAATATAGGCTATATATACTGTACATACACAGAGTGTACAAAACATTAGGAACACCTTCCTAATATTGAGTTGAAACCCCCCTTTGCCCTCAGAACAGCCTCAATTCGTCGTGACATGGACTCTACAAGGTGTCAAGCGTTCCACAGGAATGCTAGCCCATGTTTACTCCAATGCTTCCCACAGTTGGGTGGTGGACCATTCTTGATACACACAGGAAACTGTTGAGCATGAAAAACCCAGCAGAGATGCAGTTCTTGACACACTCAAATCAGTGCGCCTGGCACCTACTATCATACCCTGTTCAAAGGCACTTAAATATTTTGTCTTGCCCATTCACCCTCTGACTGGCATGCATACACAATCCATGTCTCAATTGTCTCAAGGCTTAAAAATCATTCTTTAACCTGTCTCCTCCCCTTCATCTACACCGATTTGAAGTGGATTTAACAAGTGACATCAATAATGGATCATAGCTTTCACCTGTATTCACCTGGTCAGTCTATGTCATGGAAGGAGCAGGTATTCCTAATGTTTTGTACACTCAGTGTATATTTATGTATTCAGATTCAGTTTTATACAGTCAGATGGCAATTATTTTAAAAAGGTAACGTGTTGTCGTAGACATTTAGTGAAAATAACGCTCCAGTAACTCAAGCCAAGTTTTCACTAGCCAGATGTTTATTTTGGGTTCTAAAACATTGTGGCCTGACTTAAATATAGTTTAATAGTGTACAATTGTGGTGCTTAGAGATTGTTGTTGTAAGTCCTTGATTGTAAATCTGATTGTAAGCCACTATGAATAAAACTGTCCGCTAAATGACTAAAATGTCAATGTAATATTTAATGTGTCTGATATCACTAGACCGTTCTCATGCAGAAAAGAGAAACAACAGTAACTCATCATTTTACTGGAGTCATCAAAGAGGAAATGGATCATTACGTTATCTGCTGTCTTGATCTGTCCAACATTTCTTATAGTGAAGCAAGTCTAAAGCTGTCAATTAGCTTGGCGGCCAGAGAGAGAAATGCTGGTTCGCTGGTAAAGTTGTTATTTTGTTGGTTTCAGACATTTTCCTATTCTTTGTAAGCTTCGCCTGCATGGCTGCACTTCCAATGAACTGGCGTAATAGCTGAGAAATACCCGCTCTCGTCCTTTCTCTAGAAGATCAAAGCGAACTGAGAGTGTGAGCAAAGCAGGACGTTTTCATAAGGAGCAAACACTTCATTAACAACGATAACGGTTGAATGCCAGTTAAGCATGTTGATTTGCGCTTAAGTGGTGTCCCCCTTGGATATATGCTATTCTCTGAACATGAATGATAGTGTAATGTGGAAAGTGTTGATCTTGCCAGCCAGTGGTGAGAGTCCCTGCCTCATGGTAAGTGCTGCTGCTTCAGCCAGCCAGGATGATATTAACCTGTGATCATTGAGCCGTTGGTTGAATGAGAGATTTTCTGAAAGGATGTCTTCTGAGAGCCACTGTTAAATGGCAGCAAAAGACGTCCATTTGCTGGAGTACGAGGATAAACACTCGCCAGAGAGGGCTTTTTGATCTCTTTGTGGTTCAGAAGGCTCTTGGTCTGGAATAAGTCCACTTTTATTGTTGTGGAGTGAGTGTGTATATACTTGTGTGTGTGTGTTCAGGTTCCTACATGCATGTGTGTATCGTAAATTGTATGTCTCCATACGTACGAATGTGTGTTGGACATCATGCATCTATCTACGTATTTGTCGATTATGTGTGTGGAGCCTGTCTTCCAGGGCTTAGTAACTGCGATCGATAAAGACACTCCTCCACTTGTATGTGATCTTGGTGTCTTGGAGGTGCGATGCACTTTGCTCAGAGGCTCCGAGTGTTTGCTGGCACTTGAATATTTGATGGGAAAGCCTGCTCGTTATCAAGTCAGGGCTAGGTGCTGCAGTGATGACATCCTGACATGTTTTTATGTGTATGCCAAAGCACCATCGGTTAAGCTCCTTTTGTCTCTGTCTTGTCTTCTCTCTCTGGGTTCTGTCCTTGCATCGCTCGTTACTGTTATAATCTCTACTTGTCATGTAGAAATCACAGTGCACTATTAAAGACCTAAACAAAACCCCTGCGTTCAGAGCATTAGAGTTAGACTATAGATATGCATTACAGCATTAGAGATGTCAGCAACACTGTGTAGGTGCTAGCTGCTCTTCTGTATCCATTACATATACTTATGCAGAGAACTGGTAGCAGTGGTTTTACAGCCACTCTGGAAAGCACAGCATTTCCCCCTATTATAAATCTGTTCCTAGGTCTACTTCTAAATAAAGAATGGCCGCCGTATCAAGATGAAGGCGAGGAGGTAACGGCCCTGCTATTCAAAAGATGAAGGTCCCACTTAAAAATACCTGTCCTCTCATCAATTATTAACGGGCTCCTTGGAAATGGGGAGGCTCAAGTCAACAAGCAGGGAGGCTTCTATTGAGTAAAGACATGATAAGCCTATTCTAGTGGTCTTTCTGTGCTGGCCTGAAATGAAGTTACATTCGATTTAATGGAATTTGAAAATGTCTGTCTGGACTGGAATTAATGAATTTGTTGGTGTTCAAATGTGAACTTGACATACAGTATCTGTGTTTCCAACAATTTGTTAAATCATTGCGTTCGAGACATTAAAATTAGCTTGTGTCAAACCATTAGCTACCAATCCCACATGGATTATTTCATATCTAGTCTATTCATATCTAGTCTATCTAGAGCAACATTAATATTAAGATCTCTTCCTATCGTTTTGTTATGGGAATCCCCAGACACTGTGGTCCTCTATAGCTCAATTGGTAGAGCATGGCACTTGTAACGCCAGGGTAGTGGGTTCGATCCCTGGGACCACCCATACATAAAAATGTATGCACACATGACTGTAAGTCGCTTTGGATAAAAGTGTCTGCTAAATGGCATATTATTATTATTTATTATTATTACTACATAGAGCTTGACGAGTTGTCAGAAGCCTTTGCCAAGAGAGATATCATATCCACTAGCTAACACTCAACAAGTATTTTCCGTTATTTGTAAACCGACACCTCACCTCACGGTCACAGTTGAGCTGTGCTGTTGTGTCACTACCATGTTACTCGCCCTCGCCAATTATAAGGTTGATTAAATACCACCAAAGTAAAGGTGAGGGGGGAACAAGCCCTCATGTTTACCCAAGTACAAGTAGTCACCATGTGAGATGGTATCTGTGCCAATTCTTGTTACCCTCAGGCAATCCTGTTTCTGTAGAATCTAATTCCACAAGTTAACCTGCAGGCGTTTGTATTAATATCCCAATTACTTTGGAATTGCTGTTGCCATATTGTAAACTTGTGCATGGCTCCACACCCAGCCTCTCTAAACTGTATCATTAAAACATGATAGCAGTCTTTCGTCCAAATAGTAAGAATGTTAGTATTACCACTAATAGTGAATGGAGGAGTTAGCATAAGCATTCTATTGATGGTTATTGGCCCAATTAACATTTAAGCACATCTACACACATCATATACTGTACTTAAGCGTATGTCAATTGATTCTAAAATAGAATTACCATTGAGAAGTCCACTGCTTTTAGATTTTACATAATCTCTTGGCAGGCTTGTCCATACAGTGGGGGAAAAAAGTATTTAGTCAGCCACCAATTGTGCAAGTTCTCCCACTTAAAAAGATGAGAGAGGCCTGTAATTTTCATCATATGTACACGTCAACTATGACAGACAAATTTAGCATTTTTTTTCCAGAAAATCACATTGTAGGATTTTTTATGAATTTATTAGCAAATTATGGTGGAAAATAAGTATTTGGTCACCTACAAACAAGCAAGATTTCTGGCTCTCACAGACCTGTAACTTCTTCTTTAAGAGGCTCCTCTGTCCTCCACTCGTTACCTGTATTAATGGCACCTGTTTGAACTTGTTATCAGTATAAAAGACACCTGTCCACAACCTCAAACAGTCACACTCCAAACTCCACTATGGCCAAGACCAAAGAGCTGTCAAAGGACACCAGAAACAAAATTGTAGACCTGCACCAGGCTGGGAAGACTGAATCTGCAATAGGTAAGCAGCTTGGTTTAAAGAAATCAACTGTGGGAGCAATTATTAGGAAATGGAAGACATACAAGGCCACTGATAATCTCCCTCGATCTGGGGCTCCACGCAAGATCTCACCCCGTGGGGTCAAAATGATCACAAGAACGGTGAGCAAAAATCCCAGAACCACACGGGGGGACCTAGTGAATGACCTGCAGAGAGCTGGGACCAAAGTAACAAAGCCTACCATCAGTAACACACTACGCCGCCAGGGACTCAAATCCTGCAGTGCCAGACGTGTCCCCCTGCTTAAGCCAGTACATGTCCAGGCCCGTCTGAAGTTTGCTAGAGTGCATTTGGATGATCCAGAAGAGGATTGGGAGAATGTCATATGGTCAGATGAAACCAAAATAGAACTTTTTGATAAAAACTCAACTCGTCGTGTTTGGAGGACAAAGAATGCTGAGTTGCATCCAAAGAACACCATACCTACTGTGAATCATGGGGGTGGAAACATCATGCTTTGGGGCTGTTTTTCTGCAAAGGGACCAGGACGACTGATCCGTGTAAAGGAAAGAATGAATGGGGCCATGTATCGTGAGATTTTGAGTGAAAACCTCCTTCCATCAGCAAGGGCATTGAAGATGAAACGTGGCTGGGTCTTTCAGCATGACAATGATCCCAAACACACCGCCCGGGCAATGAAGGAGTGGCTTCGTAAGAAGCATTTCAAGGTCCTGGAGTGGCCTAGCCAGTCTCCAGATCTCAACCCCATAGAAAATCTTTGGAGGGAGTTGAAAGTCTGTGTTGCCCAGCGACAGCCCCAAAACATCACTGCTCTAGAGGAGATCTGCATGGAGGAATGGGCCAAAATACCAGCAACAGTGTGTGAAAACCTTGTGAAGACTTACAGAAAACGTTTGACCTGTGTCATTGCCAACAAAGGGTATATAACAAATTATTGAGAAACTTTTGTTATTGACCAAATACTTATTTTCCACCATAATTTGCAAATAAATTCATTAAAAATCCTACAATGTGATTTTCTGTATTATTTTTTCTCATTTTGTCTGTCATAGTTGACGTGTACCTATGATGAAAATTACAGGCCTCTCATCTTTTTAAGTGGGAGAACTTGCACAATTGGTGGCTGACTAAATACTTTTTTTCCCCACTGTACATTGATAGCACATATTGAAACCAACCATTGGCTTCAAAACGACCAACCTCAGATGGGCTTTTAAGTGTTTCTCTCTCTACGACTACCTTCTCTTCCATTATGGTTGGAATATGGATGGAGAAATGGAGCCCAGGGAATAGTGTCTTTGTGGAAGGCCATTGATGGTTTGAAGGGTTGATGGAACGGTTGAATGGGGCCGTCTTCTTTGACAGGTGGTAATGGATTTTACCCGATGCCTTCCAATGGTCTGTTGTTGGTGAGAGTGGAGGATTAATAGGTTTCTTGGTGTGAGAGGAGCAGAGACCAATCTCCCAAGGGAGCGGTAGGAGCAGAGCGATGTTTCTATGTCTATGGACATGTAGGGAACATGAATGAGATATGTGGATGGACAGTGTAATGGTGATGGCTCAACAAAATGGAGTCTTTTTCTCTCTTGTTTGAACTTAAACAGTAAAATTGGGTTAGATCAGTCCAGACACAACATGTTATGAAATACCTGAACATGTATTCTGCATATATACATATAAAAGGTTTCATCAAAGTCCTGTTTTCTCTATTCAAAACAACTTAATAAAATCAATAACCAGGATATTTGTCACACAGAGTACCACAGACAAACCAAGCCTGTGTGTCTCTGTTCACTTTCATTGTGTTTGCGGACATGCTTAACATTTACATTTTAGTCATTTAGCAGACGCTGTTATCCAGCGACTTAACAGTTAGTGTGTGCATACATTATTTTTTTCATACTTAACCATGTTCAAACCAAACATTGACCCAGAGGAGACGTGAAAACACACTCCCTCCAGTTCCCTGGAACCTCCCTCCCCTCCCTTTGATGAACAGTGGCCTCTCAACCCGCTCTCAGATCACGCTCCTGTGCTCCGGGCTTGTTTAGACAGTGCTAAGGGAAT
This sequence comes from Coregonus lavaretus, assembly GCF_964263955.1. Taxonomy (NCBI): domain Eukaryota; kingdom Metazoa; phylum Chordata; class Actinopteri; order Salmoniformes; family Salmonidae; genus Coregonus; species Coregonus lavaretus. The sequence goes on from NC_140027.1 coordinate 7,539,280, forward strand.
CCTTGTGCACATCCTGTTTTGACAGAGGATGGAAAGGTAAACTCTAACCTGTGTCCTTACTTGCTCCCGCAGTCCAGCAGGTGTGTATTCCAGTCCTCCCATCTCCCATAGGTACCGAGGACTCCATCTGCCTTCTCCTGTTTTGGAGATGGTTCTCAGCAGTACATTTCTGAGCTAGTCTCGCTTTCTGTTGCTGTAACGACTAGTTTCAGAGAGGCAAATTAGGTCTAGTTCTGGATTTAAATCATTCTCAATGGAGATTCTCCATCGAAAGTGCTATTTAGTCCAGGACTAGGCCTAGTCTGGGTCCGAGAAACCGTTCCTTAGTATCCAAAAACCTTTATGGCTTACATAGCTAGGTAGGTAGGTAGGTAGGTAGTTTGTTAGGGGGAACTTCAGCTCACCTCATGTAACTAGTTGGTCCTGTTGTATCTATCAGCTTCTCTATGCTTAACTTAGGCTGTACCTGTACTCTGCCTGTACTTCTGCAAGGTACAGTTATTTTTTTAAATCACCAACACTTTGTTAATATAGAGTTTACAAATGTTTAGACCAAGAAGAGTGACTACCAGAATGTGTGCTGCTATGCTCTGACGTGTTGCATAATCATTGGCATCACTCCAATTATGTGAAAGCGTCTGCTACATAGATGGAGGTTTACTTCCATGAAAACTTGTTTATGGTACCATCAATCCTCAATGGGTTATGGTTCCATTATCTTTCCATGGTGCTGTCTTCATTGTAAATGCTCTGTAGTATTCCATATACACTTCCCCTGCCATATTTCCCCTGTGTTTACTAGGTCTCATATACTGTATAATGAATACCATCTCTTCCTTAAGGACATGTGGTGGCTTTATTGCAATATCCACCTGAAATCACCTTTTAATGGACAGTGTTGGTACCAGTCAGTGAGGCAGGGTTAGAGGGAGAATTTGTCATAAACAAACCCACTGTTGACACCAGTCGACAGGCAAAGGACAACTGTGTCAACCAACCAGGGTTATGTAACTTAGCTGGTGCAGTGGAATGCCAAACACATTTCCCTGGGCTATGCCTTTAGGCTGTGGTGGAGCAAGCGCATCGCCACGGAGGCTGTGGATTGGGGCTTTCACAATAGGGCTCCCCTCCCCTGGGCTGAGTGCCAGAGAGCTTGGCCGCTACAGTGCACTCTGCCTTGGGTAGAGCAGATCTAACCACCCCTTCTCCCCCATTCTCGCTCCGCATTCTCTCCATTCCACAGCATCCTAAGGGAAATTCTTATGTACTCTGAAAGCTGAGATCATGACCTTGAATTATACCCAAGCTGATGATTTGAATTTTAGCTGCTGCTCATCACAATGGTGAGAGAGAATACAGAGAGGACTTGCTAGTAGAGCTTGTGTGTGTCTGTGTGTGTGTCTGTCTATGGGGTTAGTCATCCAATCCACTCTGATGGCAGGGGTAACCAGGCAGATTAAAGGGATGATGTGAATATGCTGGCCCCGGGAGTAAAACCGCTTAACCCCCTAAACCTTCCCTTGGTACAGCCTCTGGATCCTCCATCCACTGTAGGCCACATAGAACCTAGAACAGAACAGAGCGAACCTCCATTACGTCCATTACCCTGAGAGCTACTACAGTACAACAGCTGGATATCTAGGCCTATATGAAACCCCTCAACCACAACTTACTTTAGTGCCGGCCATTAAAATGCTTTATATGGACTATATCTATTCATCAACTCACCACAACTCACTTTAGTGCCGGGCATTATTAAAATGCTGTAGACCTCTATGGACATTCTAATAACATAATACTTTGGTTTGAAAGCGAGGCAGCGACATCATTTATTTTCTACATACTAAAGTCAAATAGGCCATAAGCATACCCGAATGGGCTGAGCCAGGCTACAGCCAAGCCAGTGTCATTTGGCCCATGCATTAGTAGCCAGGATGCCTGTGTCACTTTGTAAATTACTTACCATCGCCACTGGTTAATCCAGGCCATTTCCAGGGCTGTGTGGGTGGATTATGGCTTTAGATCCAACAGAGCTCCTGTGTCTGTCTGTCTGTCGTCTTTATGGCCAGGGGGACATGGGGAAAGCCTGCATGGGCGGAGAGGCGGAGATCCCTTCAAAACATCCCAGATGTGTCAAAACTACCGCTGTGTGCCTTTAAGCTAAACCAGACAGGCAGCACCATGCTGTGATGGGGGATCCCCGGAGAGTTGGAGCGATACCCAGCTACCCACACTGACCAGAAGTTACCTTACAAGACAAACGGCCATTTTGGATTTCCCTGAAAACCTCTGTTCTTGTTTTCGACAATGTAGCTGTACCGCATCGAAATGAAACCCATCCGTTCATGCTGAATTATTAATTCACTAGAAGCCTCTGGCTTAGTGTGTTTGGGAAATGTTGTTTGATATGTGAACAGGGTATGTGAATATTCGAGTGGCAGTGAAATGTAGCCGTTTTGCATGCCAAACATGGCCAGATGTGTTGATGGAGAGACTGTATTTCAGATCACCCAATAAATCTCTGTATAAAGTGCATGATGAACATAATCATGAACCAATGGACTGAGAGCTTCATTCTCTGCCTCTGTGCTTGCTGTCCATCCTATTTTCCTTATGAGAGCTACACATTCATTCAAATCTTGTTCGCCAGAGAATTCCTGCATGGTTGGAAATACATCCACTGACACCTGTATGGCATGGGATAATAAATCCTTGTTTACTTACTGATTGCATGATTGATCCAAGCCGGTTTCGCAGTATGGGGCTTTGAAGTGACTAGGCAAGCAATCAAACAAAGAAGACAGCCAGAGCTTTGATGGCAACCCTTGCTGAAAAAGGCAGAACATTTGAGTTGTTCAGAATCACTTTTCTCTTGGTTGTCAGCCTGAAATCAAGTATAACAGGTTCTTGTTCACATACTTTTCTTCTCAGAGAGCGAGTGATGGAAAAAGGAGGAATAAGCGACAGAAAGGGAGAAGGGAGGAGAATACAGACTTAAGGCCCTTGGGACTATCTCCACTGTGTACTCCACAGTATGCTTTGTACTCCCGCTACTCCTACTCTAAGAATAATATTGACAGTGTTACTTCTGGCATCATACACCAGATGATGTCATACACCAGATGAAAAGCTACCTTTGCTGGACTATATTTTTCCACTAGCAAAGTGACGGAAGCTTTCCCCTACTCTAATCCTTGGAGCCAGGTCCTTTGATCTTGTTGCCTTGTCCATTGAGCAGATCTATCTGGACAGTGCAGCTCACATCCCAAAGGAAAGAGGCTGCTAGCTCTGGGCTATGTTTTCTGGGGGACCTTAGGGCTTCTTCTGTTATACGGTTATGACTTGGCAGGCTGGTCATAACATAATCAGGTTGACAACACACAGCTATGCCAGTGGGAGGGAAAGCATAAGCATACAGGATGAATGGGAGTGTTGACTATGTCATGTGTCCTGATTTGCCAGGGTCCTTGTTCATTATTGTTCCGCATCAGACCTAAACTGTGTGTTATTCACGATAATCCACAGGTTCTCATGCCTTATTGCTTAAATATAGCCAGATTAAGAATCTGTAATCAAATACGTATTAAATTGTACTTTTTAAAGCTGCAATATGTATTGTTTTGGGTGAGCCGACAAAATTCACATAGAAATGTGAGTTATAGATCTGTCATTCTCATTGAAAGCAAGTCTGAGAAGCGGTAGATCTCTTTTTATGTGCACATTTTTCTATGCTTCCTGTTCTTAAGTTTCGTTTTTGCGTCTTTTACTTTCAGTTTTGTACAGCAGCTTCAAGCAGCTGAAAATACAGTATTTTTGGTTATGGAAAATATATTTCACAGTGGTTTAGATGGTACAATGAATCTCTACACTATACTTGCTTGTTTTGTCACAAACTGAAATTAGGCGAAATATTAGAATTTTAGCAACCAGGAAATGGCGTAGCGATTTCTGCATAGTGCGTCTTTAAATTGTCAAACTATTATATTAAGTTGTTTTGAACTGCTAGCTTATAGCCTAAAAATTACTTTCAGATACCAAGATGACAGACATCGAAGAATCTATTAATTTGTCATGCTTTTTTGCTTATTGCTCACCAGTATTGTGTTGTGCCTGACAAAGAGATGCATTGCACATTGAAGGTGTCATCCAATTTATGTTTACATGGTCTGTGCTTGTACTAATGTTGTGTTTGTGGAGCAAAATGACTCTAGGGTAAATAGAACAGAGACACTCCACATATTGGCAACTAGGGAGACAGACACATCATTGTAACCTGGATAAAGCCAATGTCAACACCTCTTATCTTCTAGATCCATAGGCTTTCTATAGAAAGCGCTAATGGGTGCTATAGCTACTGTATTTGCAACTGTCACTTGAGCCATAATTCACATAACATGACCTTACCTCACTCCTTCGTTCAAAAGCTCTGCCTTGGGTCTAAATGTTGTGACGTTTGTAAGTAAAATGGCTTTCTTTAAAGATGCAAAATGTAGAAATCGCTCCTCCATTTCCTGGTTGCTCAAATTTGAATAGTTCGCCTAATTTCAGTTTGTGACAAAACAAGCAGTCGTTGTGTAGCGAATCACTGTACCATCTGAACTGCTGTGAAATATATTTTCCATAACCAAAAATATTGTATTTTCAGCTGTTTGAAGCTGGTGTATGAAACCAAAAGTAAAAACTAAACTTAAGAACGGGAAGCATAGAAATAGCTTACATAGAACGTACAGTACCAGTCAAAAGTTTGGACACCTACTCATTCAAGGGTTTTTCTTTATTTTTACTATTTTCTACATTGTAGAAGAATAGTGAAGACATCAAAACTATGAAATAACACATATGGAATCGTGTAGTAACCAGAAAAGTGTTAAACAAATCAAAATATATTTAAGATTTTAGATTCTTCAAAGTAGCCACCCTTTGCCTTGATGACAGCTTTGCACACTCTTGGCTGCTTTTCTTTCACTCTGCGGTCCAACTCATCACAAACCATCTCAATTGGGTTGAGGTCGGGTGATTGTGGAGGCCAGGTCATTTGATGCAGCACTCCATCACTCTCCTTCTTGGTCAAAAAGCCCTTACACAGCCTGGAGGTGTGTTGGGTCATTGTCCTGTTGAAAAACAAATGATAGTCCCATTAAGCGCAAACCAGATGGGATGGTGTATCGCTGCAGAATGCTGTAGTAGCCATTCTGGTTAAGTTTGCCTTGAATTCTAAATCAATCACAGATAGTGTCACCAGCAAAGCACCCCCACACCATCACACCTCCTCCTCCATACTTCACGGTGGGAACCACACATGCAGAGATCATCCACTCACCTACTCTGCGTCTCACAAAGACACGGTGGTTGTAACCAAAAATCTCAAATTTGAACTCATCAGACCAAAGGACAGATTTCCACCGGTCTAATGTCCATTGCTCGTGTTTCTTGGCCCAAGCAAGTCTCTTCTTCTTATTGGTGTCCTTTAGTAGGGGTTTCTTTGCAGCAATTCGACCATGAAGGCCTGATTCACGCAGTCTCCACTGAACAGTTGATGTTGAGATGTGTCTGTTACTTGAACTCTGTGAAGCATTTATTTGAGCTGCAATCTGAGGTGCAGTTAACTCTAATGAATTTATCCTCTGCAGCAGAGGTAACTCTGGGTCTTCCTTTCCTGTTTCATCACAGCGCTTGATGGTTTTTCGACTCCACTTGAAGAAACTTTCAAAGTTCTTGAAATTTTCCGGATTGACTGACCTTCATGTCTTAAAGTAATGATGTACTGTCGTTTCTCTTTGCTTATTTGAGCTGTTCTTGCCATAATTTGGACTTGGTCTTTTACCAAATAGGGCTATCTTCTGTATACCACCCCTACCTTGTCACAACACAAGTGATTGGCTCAAACGCATTAAGAAGGAAAGAAATTCCACAAATTAACTTTTAAGAAGAACTCCTTCAAGACTGTTGGAAAAGCATTCCAGGTGAAGCTGGTTGAGAGAATGCCAAGATTGTGCAAAGCTGTCATCAAGGCAAAGGGTGGCTACTTTGAAGAATCTCAAATATAAAATATATTTTGATTTGTTTAACACTTGTTTGGTTACTACATAATTCCATATGTGTTATTTCATAGTTTTGATGGCTTCACTATTTTTCTACAATGTGGAAAATAGTAAAAATAAAGAAAAACCCTGGAATGAGTAGGTGTGTCCAAACTTTTGACTGATACTGTATTTACCACTTCTTAGACTTGCTTTCAATGAGAATGACAGGTCTATAACACACATTTCTCTGTGAATTTGGTCGGGTCGCCCAAAAAGTGACATGTTGTAGCTTTAAATAAAGTATTGAAGTGTAGGTAAGGCGGCTACAGCATATCATGCTGCTATTCAGCTGCCTTCTCTAACAGCAGCTTTTACGGTAAATAAAGTGAATCGAACTCTTTTTATGGTACGTGGACTACATAAATTAAGGAGAATCCCTTTCGGCTTATGCTCCTGAGAAGTGAGTTCATGAGGGTTTAGCGCTCTACTCATGATCAGTACCATGAGAAAATCCCTCTCTCTAGTCAATGTGAGTCTCTGTGAAAACATGACATCCGCAAAATATCCCACATCTGCACGCAGGGCACTTCACGGTAAGCTGGATTTCCCTTACACCATTTACTGTTGATCTTCCGCCGACCACATGAACTGAGCAACATATTCAATTTTCTAGAGCTTTCTGGAGCTTCCATGCTACGTCAATGATCATTGATCCCTGTCGTCCCCAGACCCAGTAAGTCTTAACCACGCTGTCTCAGGGTCTAATGATTCTCCTCTAGAATGTTTCATAGTGGATCTAAACAAAGCATCTCAGAGTTGGAGTACTGATCTTGGATCAGTTTAGCCTTTTAAATCATAATGAATATGAGGGGTGACCTGATCCTAGGCCAGCACTATTACTCTGAGAAACTTTGTGAGTACAAGCCCTAGTTAAAGCTTGTTTTAATAGGATTCTAGCCATCCACTTCATAAAGCTGTCATGACACATAAAGGGGGAAACTGGAGAGGGAAAATGCCCCCTGTTGGTCCAGGGATATGATGGCTGAGGAAGTTTTAACACTAGAACAGCTAGGCCTCGAGGGGACCCCCCTTCAAGCTAATGAGCAGTCATTCTGACTGCAACATTCTAACAATGTTTAATATGTTTCATGTATGCTATTGCAAAAATAATCATTTGGTTGTGTTTATGAAGGCCTTGGGTAACATTAGACTACGATATTTATTTGATTTAAAATAACACAATAGCATTTTAATTAGTTTATGTTACTGTAGGCTATATGTAAAAACAAAAAACGCCAAAATTCAAGTGTTCAATCAATGTTATTTGTGGAGTGCCTTTGTTACAACTATGAAACAGAAACCATATGTGTTGGATCACGGTAACAGCTTATTTGTATAATGATAAAATAAATACACCAAGACATACGGTCAGCAAGATGCGTGGTCAAATGATGAAAACATCCGTAGCCTAAACATCATTTATAAGTGCCAAGTTGCCTTGATAAATAGTGAAAATCATCACAAAGCAAAAATGGCATTATAATGAATATAAGCATCGATATGACAGCAGTCAATTCTTGTCAGCTTGTGCTTACATCGTGTGTGTCTGTAGTGCGTAATATAGTCTCTGGTTCTCTTTATTGTGTCTCTGTCGTCTTATCATTCTTCAGCACCGTTGTGTCGTACAGCGGCTGTGCAGGTGCCTTATTTTGTGTAGAGGGAGGGAACTCCTGACTCACTTTGTTCATGGTGTCGGCCATTGACAGTGAAGTGAAGAAATGTTCCATGGTGACATTTCTCCCCTTGCCAAAGTATGTGGATTTTTTCCCAGATATTGAATGCCATTCAGCAGTTACAATTACGCACGCTGTCACTGTAAGTGACTCCAAGTAGGCCAGAGTAGACTGATAAAACTGTTTGGATTCGATGGGCTGATATAGGGTACTTACCATTTTGAGATTCTAATTAGAACAGGAAGGCATTCCTAATGTTTGGTATACTCAGTGATGCTTTTTTCATATGGTGTGTTTGAGTACGCTCCGATGTGGGGTCCTTTTTTTAGCTTTATGAGAGGGGAGCCAGGTTACCCTTGAACTCGGATCTAAACTGAACTCAGGCCTGTAGTTACATGTCATTTTAATTTGTCAAATATGTAGGCCTAAATAACTGATAATTCACAACCTTGTATCTTCTACATTATAATCAGTAGGTAAGACATTAGACATGGTCTCAGTTGTTAATGTGCTGTTTCACCAGAGGCCAAAAGCTCAAATCATCAGTATCAGTCAATCGTAGCACTGCGTGTGCCTCACTGTTGTCAATCCTGCTGACCTTTTCATTAATGGTTCTCTATTGAGCTGATCCAGGAACTGCTCTCATTTGGTTTCATGTATCTGGAGTGGTATCTAGTGTTCTCAAGTGGTCCTAAGAACCTTTGCCATTGTTCCGCTCGTGTAGTCGACGATGGGGAAGCTGAGTTAGGCTAAGCCTCAGGGAGAGGGGAAAATGGAGAATTGCTTGGTTTCTTTTGTGAAATATCGGAAAGCAATGTGGGCACTTTTGTTGCAGGGAGAGGCAAAACATGTTAAGTGAAACTGAAAGAGGGTGAAAAGGGGTTTTTATGAGCTCATGTTGGCCAAGATACCTTACTTTATGTAATTCCCCTTAATTGCCCCCGATTAAACTCAAACTTCAAATCAAGACTGAATGCTACATCAAAAAGGGACCAGTTAAGGTTGAGGATTAATATCGAAATCCTCTCCATTGATGGGTTCATTCGCTTCACCTCTTCCATCATTTCCTAAAACTGCAATTTTTCTCTAAGCCTGTGTGTCCAAATGTACGACAGCACATTGTTCATTAAGTCCACAAACATATCACTCTAGCTCCATTTGACAGATGAGTTGTACGGCTTGTTCTGAGCTATTGTATGGTTTAGTTTGAAAGAATTGCACATCTGGCTGGAATGTATAGAGGATTTAGCTCCATACAGAAGTACGTCTTAGCATGGTATACCTTTTTCAAATCCAAAGCGGTTAGCTGTAACCACTGTAGGGACTAAAGGGGATCGCTATGACCACAGTATTAGGAGCTAAAGAGAACATATGTAACAGCTACTGGACCAGGTTGCTCTCTTCCTCAGCCTTTTACCACACAAGCTGCCTAGTCATGAACTGTAAGTTAGCTGCTTTGCTGGCAGTGCGATCTGCAGGAAGAATAACAAGACATTGCTTACATTCTCATTACAACATGTTGCATGCCTCGAATGCAGCTGAATGAAATTCACCAGTCCTAAATGGAATCCCAATATGGGGAAATGGCATCAGGAATGAAAATAATTTCCATGAAAATGGGGCATATGGAGATGTGGAAATAGCCTACAAGGGCATTTATTAGCAATCTGTTTGCGTAGGTAATGCAACATTGTGGTGACTAATATTCAGCGAACAAGCCGAGAAGATTGAAACCAATTATGCTTCCCCCGATTCCAGAAGTCACAGTAATGCCATTTCCATGTTAGCTGAAACTTTGGCCTGTGAGCCTAGACGACAACAAGCTGCCAGCCAATTAAGCTAATATGTTTAGCCTGAAAAGTAAATATTTGTCAGAGGAAGGCAGCCTCCCTCTACCACAGACTGTAGCTGACATTGAGGCTGAGGTGGAGTGACGGTGCTAACAGTGCTATCTGGGTGACTAGCATAGCATTGTGTAGCCTACTGTATCATAGCGTTGCCTACAGTAGCATTGGCTAGCATAGCATATCCTACAGAAGCATAGCATTGCCTTGCCTTGCCTAGCCTAGCGCTGCACTGGAGCCTGCTCTGTGACATTCCCCAGTATTTTCAATGACAAAAATCAGGCGCTAATCTGAGCTGCTTCCCCAAGCTGCATTAATTACCAGCTAGCGCTCTGCTCTGTGTGGCAGTGAGGGGCTTTGGGGAGGAACATCATTGTTGTTGCTGTTTGGGCTGATGTCTGTTTAATGTCAAACTCTTCATTTTCACTCTAGTCTAGTTCAGCCTTTCTCCATTTTTCTATCGTTCTCTCTCTACTCTCTCTACATTTTGCCTATACCTTTACTTTGGATAATATAACATGAGCTTTTACACTTCTTCAATCACAACGGCCTAACAAATGTTTCCTGCCATACATTTGTTGAATAAATGGTTTTATGCCGTTCTCAAAACACTTCAGCTCCACTGTTCAGAGGGTAAATGTCACAGACAATTTTATAGACTGTGGTTGGCTTCCCCTTGTGAAGAAGGAAACTAACCATACCTTTTATTTATTTTACCCTGTCTCAGTTCTAGCCTCACTTATTGCCCTGATCAGATTGCAAAGAGTTGCTTATGTCCGTGTAACTAGGGCACAGAGTTTTTTTCCTGGCCAGGTCCCGTGGTGGTCAAGAACAATTTGGGAGCTAACTAAGTAGAACCATTATGCACACATTTGATGATGTCACTCACTAATATCCCATCAGTTTATGATATGATGCAGGTTGTTAGATAAATGAGTGCACCCATCTAATCAGTCATAGATCTGGCTGCATTGCATGTAACATGGACCCTAGCACTGAAGGTGTGTTACACTGTTAGCCCACTTGGCAACTAGGAGGATCAGGATGCTTTTAACAGGGAGATATGAGGAGACATGAGTTATGTAATCCATAGGAGGTGCAGCTTGGCCCTTGGACATTAACAAAGGGATTAGTGGGGGTATTACTGTCTGAATGCATTAGAGGTCTATTAGGTAGATGATGTAGTGCAGACTAATGTACCAGACCCCAAATTACAACGTAATCTGGACTTTAATTGCCTGGAATTTTGTTTTGATAACGTTGAAATCTAATGGAAGAAAAGCCGGATTTATCTAGAACAGGAACAGGGAGAGTCGAGTTAAATCCTCAAGTCCCATTTTAGTGGGGATGATATGGTACAGTGTAATGCATTGGTAAGACGTTCTTATTGTTGTGTCCGCCACACAGATTATTTTCACTGGAAATGATTGTGTTAAGCAGCCACAGACAGCATACAGACAGCCATGTCAAAAGAACATGCAGCGAAGAATATACAGCACGTGTCAAAGATCCTTCTATTATGTGATATAGGCCTACATGCACAGTGTTGAGAATGTTTGTGCAAATGGCATTGATTCGACTCAGTGGGAGTTATTATCATTGTGTGGTTGATATGTTTTTTTAGAGTCTGCTTTATTGTTGAAGAACTCCAGGCTCTCAGAGGAAGGATATATTTCATCCGAAAAACTGTTCTAGGGCTTCTTTCATTGTTTCACATTAAATCACTGTGACAGAACCTGCTCTGCAGTAATTTCCTTCTTCGAACCTTAAAAAAGATAAATAGAATTTGCAGCATTTTTTGGTACTTTGTTTTTAAAGGCCTGTGGGGGCTTCCTTTCTTCCGATGTGGCATGATCCATTTGGACATGATCCTGGAACTTGATATCTCTGCATCTGTGATATGTGCACTATGGTTGCCAAGGCAGAGGGCTTGGCTGGTCCATGTTGAAAGTGGTTGAGTCGTAAATGGCACCCTATTTCCTATATAGTGCACTACTTTTGACCAGGGCCCACTATGTAGGGAATAGGGTGCCATTTGCAACGCAAGCAGTGTGTCCCCTTGCCTGGTCCGTGAGTTTTGGTGGGCGGCCCTCTCTTGGCAGGTTTGTTGTGGTGACATATTCTTTCCATTTTTTAATAATGGATTTAATGGTGCTCCGTGTGATGTTCAAAGTTTCGGATAAAAAAATGTATAACCCAACCCTGATCTGTACTTCTCCACAACTTTGTCCCTGACCTGTTTGGAAAGCTCCTTGGTCTTCATGGTGCCGCTTGCTTGGTGGTGCCCCTTGCTTAGTGGTTTTGCAGACTCTGGGGCCTTTCAGAACAGGTGTATATATACTGAGATCATGTGACAAGTCATGTGACACTTAGATTGCACACAGGTGAACTTTATTTAACTAATTATGTGACTTCTGAAGGAAATTGGTTTCACCAGATCTTATTTAGGGGCTTCATAGCAAAGGGGGTGAATACAAATGCACACACCACTTTTCCGTTATTTATTTTTTCAAATTTTTTGAAAATAAGTTATTTTTTTCATTTCACTTCACCAATTTGGACTATTTTGTGTATGTCCATTACATGAAATCCAAATAAAAATCAATTTTAAATTACAGGTTGTAATGCAACAAAATAGGAAAAACACCAATGGGGATGAATACTTTTGCAAGGCACTGTAACTCTCCGTTCAACTTGACCACACTGCAAATGCAAAGGGATGTAATTTTCACACCAACATAGAACATATGGTGATTTTATTGATCATAGTCAAAGAGGGTCGTAATTCTTAAGTCTGCCTGCTTGCAGGTCTGAGAATATTTTATTGGTTTCCAGGAAGCATTGGGTCCTAGACCATTTCTAATTTCTCTCATTTCCAATCTCGACTTGCCATCTGAACAGCACCTTATTATGGAACCACAGTCTTGTTGTGAAGGTTGAAATAGGTAAAGGACAATGGCATGGGTAGACGTTTACGGTCAGCTCGATGTTCACCTATTATTGGCAGGAATTGAAGAATTCCTCTGATGTGGATTTGAATTGAAATGTCAAGTTGTCTCTGTATCATCAGTTGAGCTGCGATTTGAGGCGTCAGCTGCTTCCATCCTTTAGAGCCAATATCATTGTGTATTGATTGATGCACACTCTCTTTGCTGCATGGCCTTGAGGGAGACAATATTTGCAAGTTGTTTGACATTTTCTCCTTTGTGCATCCACAACTCTGATGACAAGCTGCAGTTAGTCTCAAACATACACTTTATTCAATTAAAACTAATACAGATACTGCAATTGCTGTCTTCCAAGTTTTCATTTGAGTCATATGGTTTATCAATTTAACATTGGGATTTTATACAATGTATAAAAAATAAATATATATATAACTCAATGTGTTACGCATTCAGCTTTATACATATTTGAAAGTATGTGTTATTATCAGGCTTCACATATTCAATTGAATTATTGTTTCAGTCATTCAACATCAATTGAGTTGTCTCTCGCTCTTACGTTCACTGAGTGAAACATTCACTGAAAACCCGCTCTCAGAAAACATTACCGAATAACTATCGACCCAATCTCCTGTTATTTCCCTGATAACTTTGCCTCTCTCTCCACTGCCAATGTCTCCAGCCCAATCTAATGGGCTATACGCTTCAGCCTTGATTAAACTGCATCTATTATCACACTGGCCTGGACAGAACACACAGGGGTTGAGATGGAGAAATATTTCTGCGTGTGTGTTTGTGTAATTCACTAATTCTCTTTATGTCCATTCAGAAAGTTTCCTAAAGTAGCCTGTCTGGATTCCATAATATAACGGAAATGAGCATGATTCCTCAGACAGGATTTCTCTCACTGTGTGTGTGTGGTTGGGGAGTGGAGCCTTTCCCTCTGAGCCATGGAGCACATGGAGCCGCCGATTGGATCTGTCACACTGTTCAAAACGTCACACCCAATGACTCCAGTGGAAATGGAGCCATAGTAAAGTCTCAATTCAACCTATAAATACCATTTTTGTATTTATTAAGATTTGGGTGATCCTGGTTTGGAATACTGCAGGGAGAATGTGTCAGGGATGGATACATGAAGAGATCAATAAATGACTTATTAGCCTTATGTTAATACTAACACGGGAGTAGTTCATGTTATATACATATTACAGTTAGGTCTCGATTTATAAAATGATGCAAATTAAATGAGCATGCAAAGTACATTCAGTAGATTAGCACTCGTCAAACAGCACATTGGATTTGCTTCCACGAGCGACAGAACTGAAATCAGTAGTAGAGATGTTACACGTCTCATTAATATTGCAACAGGTTGTCACTGCGTTAAATAAACTTTGTGACATGGAAAGTGAGTGATGCATATTGCAGGAGTATGAAACAGGGAAGGCTTTCGGGAAGGCGTTGAACAACATCAACAAAGTTCTCACCTGGCAGGTTGTTTTGTACAGCATGCTGTAGTAAGAGTGGAAGGTCGTGTTAGATTGACATTTTTACATTTTAGTCATTTAGCAGACGCTCTTATCCAGAGCAACTTACAGTAGTGAGTGCATACATTTTTCATACTGGATGTGTCAGTGAGGTGAAATGCGATCTTGTTTTCTCTCACCTCCTGACCACAGAACATCATATCACTCCCACTCCAGCAGGGAAACGGAACTGAGCCTTTGTTTGTCTCTGGACTGAATGCAAAAGTTATTACATTATCCGGTGTTATTACATTATCAATTTTTTTTGCATTTACAGGCTTATGTGACATGGGATTTTTAAATCAGCTGATTTTGGATCTGCATCGAAAGTGTATTACCTGTCTGTGGTTTGCAAAGGACCAAATACAGCCATCTTACAGTCTGAACGACAATATCAAATGCTCAATTGCATTCTCCAGTGGTTCCACACGATTCATCCCAACTCAAATAGTTTACAGACCTAATTCATGGCAATATCAACCACAGTCTAGATACTGAACTTTGTGAGTCATACATGCACGAGTCAGAAAGGTTACAATGGGAAACGTTCTAGGTTGTTTTTGGCGTGTTGTTTCCTGTGATACGGAGTGGTGTTTCTCATGTGTGCCTGCTTGCTCGGTGCACTGCTCCAGGGACTCTGCAGAAAGTGCATCGGTCGGTGACTTTTAGCCGAGGTAACCTAACCGCTTCCTGCCCTCCTCAATCCTCACTGTTGTTTACTGTCTGGTCTTTTAATCCTGCGTAATCCTTCAACTAGAGGCTTAAACTGGATGCAGTACATTGTTGGAACCTGGACACTATTAAGGGTAGTTGCTTCCGCCAAAGGGAGGGGCGAAATAGGCCACCTCCATGTACTGGATTGACGTTTTTGTCAGCAGCTGCTGTGTTTGAAATGTCTTCAAATGTCTTCACTTCTTAATCTTAATATAATCTCTGAATCGTGTCGATGAAGATAAGACGAGGCAGGTTTAGGAAGCAAACTCTGGTAGATTAAGATGTTTACACACACACACACACACACACACACACACACACACACACACACACACACACACACACAGAGCCCTCTTGTCTGAGAGACTTGCCATGGGCCTAGGGGGTGTAGTGCATGGTTTCTGTTTAATTTAATTAAGCTAGTGAGTTGGGAGCGTAGTGCTATCACGGCTCAGCGTGTCCCGCGGCTCGTTTGCTAATCCCAGACAGCTCTGGGAGGTAGTAGTAGAGTCATGCATATTAATTAAACACATTCCCTCTAATGCGCACACATACACACATACGCACACACATACGCACACACATACACACATACGCACACACATACACACATACGCACACACATACGCACATACGCACACACACACACATACGCACACACATACGCGCACACATACACACATACGCGCACACATACACACATACACACATACGCACACACATACACACATACGCACACACATACACACATACACACATACGCGCACACATACGCGCACACATGCAAGTGCACATGAGAACAGTGTGACACACACTTTAACACTAGACTACACACTCCAACAAAATACCATTACATGTCAAACTATTACTCAAAACCCAATGGGAATGTATACCGGTCTCCCTTCTTTACTGTGTCGACGCCTCAAATGTTCTTCCGAGAGACGACGGGAAATTAGATGGACCCTGTTGTTGTGACTTACCTATAGCCTGGATGTCTACAAGGTCTCTAAAAGCAGCTATGTAGAATTAGATGGGCCCTGAGTTTTTTTCCTGGTCAGGTCACATGGTTATAGGAGGGCATGGATTTGACCATACAGGAAGAACTGCAGAGATAGATGCCTGATGTTTGTATATGTTTGTATGAGCATTTCTGTTTGTCGGTCCTCCTTGCAGCCTGATAATGGATATGACCCCCTCATCAACTCCGCTATCCAAACATTCGAAGCTGTGTTTATTGGATTGAGCCCATAACCCACAATGCAACCCTTCCGCTTCCTACCTTCCCTTCATGCTCCTTTCCTACCCAGGGCTGACATCATGCAATAAGGGGGCGAAGCAGGGGAAATAATACCTCCTTTTTTATGTAGATCCTTTTATAGGTCCTGACTTAAGTGAATCAGTGAATTTCCATTAAATAGTTTTGACAGTAGTGCAGATGAACTGATTTTTTGCTAATTACTGCTATGTGCTTGTCTGATCAGGCTAATGAGGACATCAACCATTGTTTAAATCATTCATGTCAAGACAGTACTGTCTCATTGTGAACAACGGTGTGACAGAAAACTGGGTATTTGTAGTCGTATTACTGGGTATTCAGCTGAATACTTTTGGCACACAGAATTGTGTTGAGAAGCTTTGGGGTAGATGCAGCATGTCTTTTAGTCAGAATGGTACAGTATAACAAAAGTTATAGCTAGTCATTTTAAAAGGGTTAAAAACACAACAAAGTGCCCCATTAAAGATATTGACCTGTCTCTCTTCTAAATGTAGAGATGAAAGTACATTGATTTTACTCATTAAAACTTTGAGTACTACAAATTGTCAATCATGAGAATACTTCAGTCAGCATACTGATTGACACTTGATAGGAAAGTAGCTGCAGTAGTTAAAGGGGTTCTCCTGTACTTTTGTATACTTTTTAGCTAGTAGATTTTAAAGTAGCGCTCACGAGCCAAAAGTGGTCCACGGAAATTGTGTACTATGTCACATATGTGCAGATATGTCCACAACATCATTGCTCTCTCTCTCTCTCTGCTGTGGGTGCATCATGTGCCTCTTACTAGCTGTCACTCATTTGGCGAGGGGCTGATGCTCATTGGTTGAACTCAAATTGCTAGAGTGCTGGCCCACGTGGTGGAAAATAGCGCTGCACAGCTTCCAGAAAAACAGTTGCTTTCAAATTAGGGATTTTGTGGTTAACTGAGGTAAAACTGTCATTCTGCTCATAGATTATGCATGTATGAACTACACATTGACACATCCAGACCAAAGTGGGAGATTAAAAAAATACTTAGTAGTCGCTAAAGTACCGGAGCATGTCTTTAACTAAAGCCTTGTCATTGCTGATGCACATACAGCTCGATGGAGCGTTAAAGCTGCAATATGCACCTTTTTGGGTGACCTGACCAAATTCATATAGAAATGTGTGTTATAGATCTGTCATTCTCATTGAAAGCAAGTCTAAGAAGCGGTAGATCTGTTCTATGTGCACTATTTCTATGCTTCCCGTTCTTAAGTTTAGTTTTTGCGTCTTTTACTTTCGGTTTTGTACACCAGCTAGCGATTTTAAATTAGGCCCTTGACATGTGACATGTTACCACATTAACAAGCCTGTTGACTAATTTTGTCATTTTGGAGTCACTTCAATCATGTCAATCTGTCACTACACCTCCAGGGTATTTTCTGCTTCACAGATTCCATGTACCTCATTAGACACAGTGGAGACCAACCTGCAATGAAGTGTAGTGTTGACAGGTGTTTCAGTGAAATATAGCTACCGGATACAGTATCTTCACAAACTGTCGTTAGATTTGTCTTAACACCTCAAATGTTTTAACACCTAAGACATCTTAACACCTAATACGTCTTCACACCTGTAATGAATCATCCTAATTTATGTTGTGTTATTCGTCCTTGGAGAAAAGACAATACGTTGCCTTGGTGATGCCAGCCTCCATTTCCGTTTTGTTCGTGGCATCATCTCAGTTTCTCGGATGGTGCGTGTCTTTGGCAGTTGCTGGCAGCATGACCAAATTGGGCCGTTATTACCCCTGCCTGTGCAGATCTTACGTTTAAAACTACTAGCTTGCATGGCAGCGGCGTGGCATTTGCCAATACTTTCTCACTTTCGCTTCTTGTCACTGAACACAATGATTGAAGTGAGAAGACCCACACTGAAGCGACTTGAAGTGGTACACCATGTTTTGTTGGTTCAATTTAGGCTCCATATTCTCCTTATAGGCTTTGGCAATCTTTTAAGAATGTGTATCTTTGTCAAAAATCTGATTTCGCCAATTATCTCATGTATTGGATTATGGAAGACAAGTAAATAGTCTCTCTGATGACGAGAAAATAGTCCCTCTGAAATGTTCCTTTGTTTGTTTCTTTAAATACACATTATTCCCCCATATTGTGCTTCGTTGGCTTTATCTCCTTCATGCTGCCTTTTGTGCCTCGTGGTTTGCAAGCTGCACTCTAAATCAGCCCAATAATTTCATTTTCCCGGGGAAATTTTGTTCCATAGAGAATTCCGGCCTGAGGCTTGTTCCCGAGCTCTAATGCTGTGAAAGAGAACAGAAAAACGGGGCTCAGCGCGTCTCTGCTGATGAAATCACAGCCAGGCTCCAGGCGTCGGCCACCTCTGACCCCTCCGCCCAGTCAGGGAGCTCCTTGCTGACGCCATGGCAACGGCCAGGTTGGTGTAGGAGGCTGGGTAGCTGCTAGCTGCTGCCTACCGTCACCATCATTTCATATTCAGCTGAGTCATAGTAGCATGTGCCCGGAAGAGCAAGGTCATGTAGTGTTGTGACCACTGGTTGACCTTTGGGATGTGACCTGCACCGTGTGACGGACTCCCCCAGACGGGTTGTGTTGTGTGTTCGACTCAGCATTACTTCAAATGAGCAACACCGGTAGCAGACTAGCCTAGCAAATGCTTGACGTTAGATCCAGTTAGATCTCAAGCCCTGTGAGAGAGAGAGTAAAAAGTATGTGTGTGTACGTGCATGTGCGTCTCTCAGAGAGAGATATATAGAGAGAAACAAAGTGAGAGGTGGATAGCAAATACAAACAGACTCAGAATGTCAGTGTCACAGAGACCATGTCACCACTACCGCATCAAATCTCTCTATATTTGAGCTCACTCCCCACTCTAGTTTGCTGACATTTAAACAGGACTCCCACCTGAAATCTCATCTAGGCCACAGCTCTCCAGCTCCCAGACATGGTTTCAAAAGAAATCAATAGCCTTTTCTACTATCATCTGAAAGAAGAGTCCCAAATGGCACCATATTCCCTATATGGTGTACTTCCCTCATTTTCTTTAAAGAGATTGGAGCATCAAACAGGGCTTCTGGTCAAAAGTAGTGCACTATATAGGGCCTAGGGTGCCATGTGGGACACAGACACGTAATAACACCGCTATATAATGGCGAAACCTGTTCCACTAAGGTTTACCTTCGTGTTTGGATTAATACTTATCACCTGTTCCTTGTCATTGGATTTGGATGTAGTTCTATTCTAATGGATGTGGACTCTATTTCAACTCTGAATATTTCTTAGTAAAACAGTGTTGTTTGAGGTGCTAGTGCTTATGTTTGATTCATTAGCATTCATTTGGTTTGATGTAGTGAATCGCCTCTACGAATTAGCAAGTTGTATTACACCTGCCGTTTCTCAATAAGACAGTGTTAGTGAGTGATATCCAGAAGCATACTTGGAGTTGCACACAGACTTTCTTTATTTCCTCCTCTGTTGATTCCTACATGCTCAGTATTGTATTGGAAAAGGCACTGGTAGTGGAGTCAGATGCAGCACACATTATGCATTAGCCTATCTCGGTCATTAGCGTTAATACACTGGGCTGATGAGCTTGTTAGCGTTAGCCGGAGTGGCTGTTAAAGCTGCAATCAGCGGTTGAAACAATAACAAAGCGTTCTTCCCGGTAAAAGCTGAGGGATGGGGCTGGAGAAATGTAACCCCTCTCAAACATTGGAGTAGAACAATCTTATATTTTGGTATGACAATTGAACTTAGCTCATGAGGCATTTATAAGTAATATTCTTCAAGAATCAATGGGTACATATCATTAATTCACAAGTCAAAAAATTGATGTAGCAACTGCAGATTCCCCCTTTAAGATCAAGGCCTAGGCTAACTGTGTGGGCGTGGAGCTACTGCCACAGAGAGCTCTGATACGTTAGCCCGGTCACTTAGGCCCATTAGCGTCTCGTTGGGAAACGGTGTGGTTCACCCAGTGACGTCATAGCCCTCTCCATGCATTCAGCAGCCTTCTCTAGTTCTCATACCATGATGATATAGCCCAAGTGATCCCACCGCCAGCCAATGAAAACGCATCCATGAGTCGCCCACACTGGTTTGAACTCACTGTCGTGTTCATTAGGCTAGGAGTACATGGACTTGAGTGACTACCTGAACTTGTCCATTAACAAACACACATTTTCTTGTTCAATTTCAAAATGTTTTGCAACGGTGTGCCCTAATGAACACGGCCCTGGTTATAGGTGATGGGTTAGACCTATGGAAGCTTGTATGAAAGATAATACTTTTCTGCTCTGGCTGTCCTATAAGCAACACTGTCAGTGAGTTCAGACGAACACGGTGCAAAGAAGACGTCGTGGCTATGTAAGGTAACACCTCTGCAAGTGCAAACCCAGGTATTGTGGTTGTGTTCAATGTGTTACAACAGTGACAGTCTTGGGTCCCAAACGGCAGTAGTGCACTACTTTTGACCAAGATTAGTGCACTACGTATGGAATAGGGTGCCATTTGGAATGCATACAGTAACACAAACATCATAATCCACTCAGGCTTCCTGGTTGTAGACCTATAGCATTGTGCTCACTCTTATTCATTCATTACTGTGTATGACTGTTAAAAGGATATTAGTCAACCGTTTCCTCAATAGAGCCAATGCCTTAGGCTGTAACTGTAACCACACTGCTAATTACTGTCTACTACTCTTAACACATACAGTGGGGAAAAAAAGTATTTAGTCAGCCACCAATTGTGCAAGTTCTCCCACTTAGAAAGATGAGAGAGGCCTGTAATTTTCATCATAGGTACACGTCAACTATGACAGACAAATTGAGAAAAAAAATCCAGAAAGTCACATTGTAGGATTTTTAATGAATTTATTTGCAAATTATGGTGGAAAATAAGTATTTGGTCACCTACAAACAAGCAAGATTTCTGGCTCTCACAGACCTGTAACTTCTTCTTTAAGAGGCTCCTCTGTCCTCCACTCGTTACCTGTATTAATGGCACCTGTTTGAACTTGTTATCAGTATAAAAGACACCTGTCCACAACCTCAAACAGTCACACTCCAAACTCCACTATGGCCAAGACCAAAGAGCTGTCAAAGGACACCAGAAACAAAATTGTAGACCTGCACCAGGCTGGGAAGACTGAATCTGCAATAGGTAAGCAGCTTGGTTTGAAGAAATCAACTGTGGGAGCAATTATTAGGAAATGGAAGACATACAAGACCACTGATAATCTCCCTCGATCTGGGGCTCCACGCAAGATCTCACCCCGTGGGGTCAAAATGATCACAAGAACAGTGAGCAACACTCCCAGAACCACACGGGGGGACCTAGTGAATGACCTGCAGAGAGCTGGGACCAAAGTAACAAAGCCTACCATCAGTAACACACTACGCCGCCAGGGACTCAAATCCTGCAGTGCAAGACATGTCCCCCTGCTTAAGCCAGTACATGTCCAGGCCCGTCTGAAGTTTGCTAGAGTGCATTTGGATGATCCAGAAGAGGATTGGGAGAATGTCATATGGTCAGATGAAACCAAAATATAACTTTTTGGTAAAAACTCAACTCGTCGTGTTTGGAGGACAAAGACTGCTGAGTTGCATCCAAAGAACACCATACCTACTGTGAAGCATGGGGGTGGAAACATCATGCTTTGGGGCTGTTTTTCTGCAAAGGGACCAGGACGACTGATCCGTGTAAAGGAAAGAATGAATGGGTCTATGTATTGTGAGATTTTGAGTGAAAACCTCCTTCCATCAGCAAGGGCATTGAAGATGAAACGTGGCTGGGTCTTTCAGCATGACAATGATCCCAAACACACCGCCCGGGCAACGAAGGAGTGGCTTCGTAAGAAGCATTTCAAGGTCCTGGAGTGGCCTAGCCAGTCTCCAGATCTGAACCCCATAGAAAATCTTTGGAAGGAGTTGAAATTCCATGTTGCCCAGCGACAGCCCCAAAACATCACTGCTCTAGAGGAGATCTGCATGGAGGAATGGGCCAAAATACCAGCAACAGTGTGTGAAAACCTTGTGAAGACTTACAGAAAACGTTTGACCTGTGTCATTGCCAACAAAGGGTATATAACAAAGTATTGAGAAACTTTTGTTATTGACCAAATACTTTTTTTCCACCATAATTTGCAAATAAATTCATTAAAAAATCCTACAATGTGATTTTCTGGATTATTTTTTCTCATTTTGTCTGTCATAGTTGACGTGTACCTATGATGAAAATTACAGGCCTCTCTCATCTTTTTAAGTGGGAGAACTTGCACAATTGGTGGCTGACTAAATACTTTTTTCCCCCACTGTATATACAGCCTGTTAGACCAAACGGGGAACAACTAGGCAGAATGAATTAATAAGATGTAGTGTTTAATTACGTTTGCTACCCTGATGAATGTGTGGTATACCCAAACAAACAGCTTTGTTGTGGAGCCAAAATGTGATTTTGGTTTCGAAGGGCGGAAAATCAATGTGCTCTATATGAATCAAGCATTCTGTTGCAGGGAGAACAAGTGTAGTTTACATGACATCCATCACGGCTCCGGAAGCTGGCTGGTACCTTTATGGAACTCCACAACTACGTCCCAAATGGCACCTTATTCCACCACAGGGCTCTGGTCAAAAGTAGTACACCGTAAAGGGAATAGGGTGCCATTTAGAAAGCTTCCTACATTCCCTCTCACTATAGAGCTACTGAGCTAGGCTGATTGCTTTGCTCTGCTCAATTCTGGCCATTCCTGCATCAAGAATGTAAGCTCGGCGGGATCAGGCGGCTTGCAAGGCCAGAGCGTCAAGATCCTATCCTGGTTAAACCAGACTGCACGCTACATTCACTCTTGTTGACAAGTGAAGTGAAACAATAGATCAGTTAGGTTAAACCAGGCTATCAAGATCCCCCTCCCTTTCCCTTGCAGTCAAGAATGTCATCTCCACTTAGCTGCATTGTCAGCGATTACAGTACGTATGCCACAACTGTCCTAGCTTGACTGGCACTGACGGGCAGGACTGTTAGCCGGAGGGGGCGATAAAACGGGAAAACCGTGTCCTTGGCTGGCATAGAAATAGAATGGCAGGTATTTTTTGTAATGTCAGTTGTCATCAAGGAACATTGACTTGAATGGGACTGTCCATTCTAATAATTGTATATCTATGGTGGCTGGTATTGTAACTACTCGCTGATGCTCTTTTATAATAAACTGCCTCTGTGCTGATTACATTTACGTCACTTAGCAGACGCTCTTATCCAGAGCGACTTACAAATTGGTGCATTCACCGTATAGCCAGTGGGATAACCACTTTACAATATTATTATTATTTTTTATTTTTTTCTTTGGGGTGGGGTAAGGGGGGGTAGAAGGATTACTTTATCCTATCCCAGGTATTCTTTAAAGAGGTGGGGTTTCAAGTGTCTCCGGAAGGTGGTGAGTGACTCCGCTGTCCTGGCGTCTTGATGAAGCAATAGCCCTCGCAATAGCCCTCGCAATAGCCCTTGAGGTAACACAGTACCACAGACATGAAACAGGAAGCCACAACATACATATTGATGTGCATAACCCAGAGGTGCCCAGTGGATTGTGGGTGTTTTATGGCGACGGCTGAACTTTGCCCTGGGTGGTGCTGGGTAATAAGAATCCTCAGATGTCGTTGTTGTGGTGGGGTCACGAGGTCATAGAGGAGAGACAGGCACTGGCTGATACGGAGTGTTTGTCTAAAGCTTATCTTTATTGCTCATAATCGACCACATTCTCTGAGGTATTTGTTCAAGGACAAAAGGAATACTAGAGATATGGCCAGGGTGTACTGGAAAAGTAGATATAGTATAGCATAATATAATTATTCGATTATGCTTTATGTAGTTTTATGGAGCACAGAAACCAGCAGGGTTAAATTGCTGCATTAGTTCAAAAAGATTACAAACGTCATCCATTAATGTCATCCATCATGCTGAGTCTTCCAAAAAATGTGACCCGTTTCAAGAAACTAGATGTATGTCGCACGTCACTACTTCACAGGAGAGGCATTTGGAACATGTGAACTTTCATGTGCCTTAATAACAAACTTGTATGCCATCTGTAAATACTAATACAATTGTTAAATAATGAGCCTAGTTGGTTTAGCCACGGAAAAATACAGGAACCTTCCCGCTAGCCATGATTGGCTGAGATAATGGGTGGGCTGGGCATGCGGAGAGATGAGTTCGGATTGGTCTGCCATGTAGCATGCTTCTGTCTATAACATGAGCTGCTAAGTATGTGCAGATAATCCTGTCTACCGCAACTTTTTGTTGAAACATATGAAGAAGTGAAAAAGTTTTGCTACTGCTCTCAACATTGCTGCCCTGAAGTTAATAGCACTATCGACAAAGCTCAGTGGGAAAACGTTGTGATGGACTACTTTCTGGAGGATGATCATGCCATGCTGGCTCTCTCTGACTCTGAAAATCAATCAGACAATGAGGAAGTCCCTGATTGAGTTTTATTTTTTTAATCATTGAACCAGACATTGTAGAGTCTTCTGATGACAATGGTGGGGAAGAAACGGTGTCGTTGTCACGGAAGAAGTTGACCAAGTTTTGAAATCAGTGGAATATCCGGTGGAAGCAGAGGGATGATTGCCAAATGAGGAGAGAGTCCAAAAAGAGAACACAGAAAGAAGGCTGTTGTATAAAACACCTGTCTCTGGATTATACTTTCAAACTAAAAGAAACCATGGCATTCATGACAGAGGGAGAAGCGTTCGTCCATGTATATGGGTAAGAGTCTAGCTACATTTTCAGATATTAAACCTTTCTAATTTTGTCAAAGTTGTTTTCATTGCAAGTTAAAGCATATTGTTAGCTAGCTAGCTAACGTTAGCTGGCTGGGTTGCTAGCTAACGTTACATGTATGATCTTCCAGGTGGTGGGTCTTCGGGAGGCCTGGAAATTTGTCAATGGAAAAATATGTGATGCAAACAACAGGTTGTTGAATGAGTCTGTCCATAGGCCACTATTTGGTGTTTAGAGTAGGGGCATTTTTCAGACAGATGCCGGTAGTAGGGTTTTGGCTGAGCTGCATTTCGCCAGGCGACCCGGTTTCTGCGGCTGGGCGAGATGACAGCCAGCATGAAATCATCTGTCACTTTCTTAGAGAGCGCTAATTTTAGATTTTTTGCGTCCCTTCCCCCACACAAACACTCTTGCCACACGCTCTCCTCTGTGTTAGCTGTGACATGTCGTGCCTGGTGGTTTAATAGTGACGTGTGTGTGTGTTGGTATGTTGAGCAGTGGGGGCTAGACGACACAGCTCACAATATCTTTCCCAGGATTCAGCTCTCCTGCTGTTGACATCAATTGACGGACACACGTCACTGGGTCTACTGCTCGCAGGCTGAGTACCCTTCGTTCATTTTAATGGCTCTCAAGAATGGGATGTGTAATTGCATAGTTGGCGTTTGTGTGTAGGAACTGGGATAATTGATTTATTTCTTTATTTCAATGCGGTCCTACTCTCTATCAATTCAGAAATTGCTTCCTTGTTGACGTTTGCATGTTCAAGTCCAAGAGTGCTCAAATATCCCAGGGTGTCTTGGGTGACAATGTGAACAAAACAACATACAGTGAGGGAAAAAAGTATTTGATCCCCTGCTGATTTTGTACGTTTGCCCACTGATAAAGACATGATCAGTCTATAATTTTAATGGTAGGTTTATTTGAACAGTGAGAGACAAAATAACAACAAAAAAATCCAGAAAAACGCATGTCAAAAATGTTATAAATTGATTTGCATTTTAATGAGGGAAATAAGTATTTGACCCCCTCTCAATCAGAAAGATTTCTGGCTCCTAAGTGTCTTTTATACAGGTAAAGAGCTGAGATTAGGTGCACACTCTTAAAGGGAGTGCTCCTAATCTCAGTTTTTTACCTGTATAAAAGACACCTGTCCACAGAAGCAATCAATCAATCAGATTCCAAACTCTCCACCATGGCCAAGATCAAAGAGCTCTCCAAGGATGTCAGGGACAAGATTGTAGAACTACACAAGGTTGGAATGGGCTACAAGACAATCGCCAAGCAGCTTGGTGAGAAGGTGACAACAGTTGGTGCGATTAGTCGCAAATGGAAGAAACACAAAATAACTGTCAATCTCCCTCGGCCTGGGGCTCCATGCAAGATCTCACCTCGTGGAGTTGCAGTGATCATGAGAACGGTGAGGAATCAGCCCAGAACTACACAGGAGGGTCTTGTCAATGATCTCAAGGCAGCTGGGACCATAGTCACCAAGAAAACAATTGGTAACACACTACGCCGTGAAGCACTGAAATCCTGCAGCGCCCGCAAGGTCCCCCTGCTCAAGAAAGCACATATACAGGGCCGTCTGAAGTTTGCCAATGAACATCTGAATGATTCAGAGGAGAACTGGGTGAAAGTGTTGTGGTCAGATGAGACCAAAATCAAGCTCTTTGGCATCAACTCAACTCGCCATGTTTGGAGGAGGAGGAATGCTGCCTATGACCCTAAGAACACCATCCCCACCGTCAAACATGGAGGTGGAAACATTATGCTTTGGGGGTGTTTTTCTGCTAAGGGGACAGAACAACTTCACCGCATCAAAGGGACGATGGACGGGGCCATGTACCGTCAAATCTTGGGTGAGAACCTCCTTCCCTCAGCCAGGGCATTGAAAATGGGTCGTGGATGGGTATTCCAGCATGACAATGACCCAAAACACACGGCCAAGGCAACAAAGGAGTGGCTCAAGAAGAAGCACATTTAGGTCCTGGAGTGGCCTAGCCAGTCTCCAGACCTTAATCCCATAGAAAATCTGTGGAGGGAGCTGAAGGTTCGAGTTGCCAAACGTCAGCCTCAAAACCTTAATGACTTGGAGAAGATCTGAAAAGAGGAGTGGGACAAAATCCCTCCTGAGATGTGTGCAAACCTGGTGGCCAACTACAAGAAACATCTGACCTCTGTGATTGCCAACAAGGGTTTTGCCACCAAGTACTAAGTCATGTTTTGCAGAGGGGTCAAATACTTATTTCCCTCATTAAAATGCAAATCAATTTATAACATTTTTGACATGCGTTTTTCTGGATTATTTTGTTGTTATTCTGTCTCTCACTGTTCAAATAAACCTACCATTAAAATTATAGACTGATCATGTCTTTGTCAGTGGGCAAACGTACAAAATCAGCAGGGGATCAAATACTTTTTCCCCTCACTGTACACTTTCATATCTATTCAAAATACAGATTCCAATTTTTATGCCAGTACGTTACGCAATGTAGGCTACATTTGCCTAATTTGCCTAATATCCAGGCTGCCTAAACCCAGACAACTAAGCAGAAGTTATCATTGGTTGATCCAATCCCTCTTTTTCTCATTTGTATGAGGTCTCCTGTCTCGCAGAAGTAGTTTTTAGTGTCACCCAATAACTGATACATTGCATTACATATGCACCTCCTTTCTTACGGCTGAATCCCACTGCAATGGCACAGCCTTTTTCTGACATTACAATCGGTCTCCTTGTTTTACCTCCATTGGAAATGTCCTGCTGTTCTGTCATTGGCTGTTGGCCCTAGTGACAGACAGTCATAGGTTATGATGGATGATGGGGGACAGTGTGTTTTAGCTGCCTCAGGGACACTGGATGACGCGGTGAAAAACAACAACGCAGCCCAAAGTAGACGAGCCCGATGGACTGAGAGCGGCGGCTCATCCACCAACCACTCAGGTCTGACACCTCCCCAGAATGGCCCAGTTATGATGACCCAGTTATGTCCTGTTGTTGGGGACCGGTATATTACTCCAAGGATAACACAGGAAGAAACACAATTTTATTTTGGGGGGTGAGAAGTTACCCAACACCTGCTCATTGGAAACCATTGCAAATATTATACCAAGGAGCTGGATGGCACAGGAAAATACACTATTTGTTATGTGGTGTGATAGGTTACACAACACCTGATCATTATAAACCATGTACAGTATTACTATTTGTTATGGGAGGCGATAATTTACACAACACCTGTTCATTAGAAACCATATATTAGGAGCTGGCTAACATAAAAAGAGGCACTATTTGTTATGGGGGGCGAAAAGTTAAACAACACCTGTGCTTATTAGAAACCATGTACAGCATTAGGCACTACTCTAAGGAGCTGGATAACACAGAAAAATATACAATTACAATACAAAAAATAAATACAAATTATTGGGAGGCCAAAAAGTTATACAGCATCTGTTTGTTAGAGCAGAAGGAATATGTGAAGTATCAAGTATTTGCCGAGGGCTGTTGCGTCTCAGTGAGCCAGAATAATGTGAGTTCATATGCTCTGCATGAGGAAGAGTTAGACTGTTCTACAAACAAGGAACTCTTTTCTCTCCCGGCAACGTCGTCTTAGGCAGTTGTACAAAGGATGTGGTCGCTTTTTGACTCCGTTTCGCTGCCGATTCCTCCTATCTACTTTCCGTTCATTTTTCTGCCTTCGTTTTTCGCAATCGACTGAGTGTCAAACCACGGCACAACTGTTAGGCCTAGTCTCCAGCATGCTGCTTCAGTGTGGTATTTGTTGACATACTTGCAACTTATGAGGCGTCCTCGTGAGAGTTCAATTATACTGGGGCGGTCTAGTGTTTAGAACTGTGGGGGTGCTCCAAGGCAGTCACGCAACAAGCACCAGTGGGTAAACCCAGGGTGCGTCCCAAATGGCACCCTATTCCCTGTATAGTGTGCACTACTTTTGACCAGGTCCCAAAGAGCTGGGGAAGAGGCTCCTACTGCTGCGGCTGGTGCTCATGATGTTCCAGAGCAGAGCCAGATGAATGGTGGAATGGTAATAACTGTGGTTGCGAACAGCGTGGATCCTAGCCAGGCTGTACACACACTGCGCCAATGTTGACTTGTTGCTTTTGCCAGAGAAATAGGATGTGAATAAGCCATCTCCACATTTTTAATCAGTAGTTAGTTGAAATGTCTTCAATCCGTCATCTTAATAGCATGGATCGTGCTGCTCAAGAGAAGACGATTCAGGTTTAGGAAGCAAACTCTGGCAGATCTTTATCTCCCTACGTTCTCTCTCGCACACACACACACACACACACACACACACACACACACACACACACACACACACACACACAGGCAAGCTGTTGAGTAATTTTACATTTACATTTTAGTCATTTAGCAGACGCTCTTATCCAGAGCGACTTACAGTTAGAGTGCATACATTTTTTTTATTTTTTTTTCATACTAATGTTTTTTCATAAACAATGTTCTGTCTAGCAGTATGGTTCATAGGGGCAGCAGTAAGTGGATTCTTATCTGGTTCCATTAAAACAGGAAGACATAAAGGAAGAAAAAGTCTCGATGAGCACAGAACACCAACACAAATAGAAAGTAGTTGTTAATCTGTGATTTCACGCCTCCAATATCTATTTGAAAGTCAATCTTGTGTTCCTTGGCTGCAAACGGAGCCCTTCCCTCCTGTAGGTGTGCTCTCTATCCTACTTCTCTTGTCCCTCTAATCACCCTATTCTCAGTCCCAGCCCCAGCTCCACACCCTAGGTCCTCTAGCCTCAGCCCCTGGTCCTCTAGCCTCAGCCCCTGGTCCTCTAGCCTCAGCCCCTGGTCCTCTAGCCTCAGCCCCTCTAGCCTCAGCCCCTGGTCCTCTAGCCTCAGCCCCTGGTCCTCTAGCCTCAGCCCCTGGTCCTCTAGCCTCAGCCCCTGGTCCTCTAGCCTCAGCCCCTGGTCCTCTAGCCTCAGCCCCTGGTCCTCTAGCCTCAGCCCCTAGGTCCTCTAGCCTCAGCCCCTGGTCCTCTAGCCTCAGCCCCTAGGTCCTCTAGCCTCAGCCCCTGGTCCTCTAGCCTCAGCCCCTGGTCCTCTAGCCTCAGCCCCTGGTCCTCTAGCCTCAGCCCCTGGTCCTCTAGCCTCAGCCCCTGGTCCTATAGCCTCAGCCCCTGGTCCTCTAGCCTCAGCCCCTGGTCCTATAGCCTCAGCCCCTGGTCCTATAGCCTCAACCCCTGGTCCTATAGCCTCAGCCCCTGGTCCTCTAGCCTCAGCCCCTGGTCCTATAGCCTCAGCCCCTGGTCCTCTAGCCTCAGCCCCTGGTCCTCTAGCCTCAGCCCCTGGTCCTCTAGCCTCAGCCCCTGGTCCTCTAGCCTCAGCCCCTGGTCCTCTAGCCTCAGCCCCTGGTCCTCTAGCCTCAGCCCCTAGGTCCTCTAGCCTCAGCCCCTAGGTCCTCTAGCCTCAGCCCCTGGTCCTCTAGCCTCAGCCCCTGGTCCTCTAGCCTCAGCCCCTAGGTCCTCTAGCCTCAGCCCCTGGTCCTCTAGCCTCAGCCCCTGGTCCTATAGCCTCAGCCCCTAGTCCTCTAGCCTCAGCCCCTGGTCCTATAGCCTCAGCCCCTGGTCCTATAGCCTCAACCCCTGGTCCTATAGCCTCAGCCCCTGGTCCTCTAGCCTCAGCCCCTGGTCCTCTAGCCTCAGCCCCTGGTCCTCTAGCCTCAGCCCCTGGTCCTCTAGCCTCAGCCCCTGGTCCTCTAGCCTCAGCCCCTGGTCCTCTAGCCTCAGCCCCTGGTCCTCTAGCCTCAGCCCCTGGTCCTCTAGCCTCAGCCCCTGGTCCTCTAGCCTCAGCCCCTAGGTCCTCTAGCCTCAGCCCCTGGTCCTCTAGCCTCAGCCCCTGGTCCTCTAGCCTCAGCCCCTGGTCCTATAGCCTCAGCCCCTGGTCCTCTAGCCTCAGCCCCTAGGTCCTCTAGCCTCAGCCCCTGGTCCTCTAGCCTCAGCCCCTGGTCCTCTAGCCTCAGCCCCTGGTCCTCTAGCCTCAGCCCCTGGTCCTCTAGCCTCAGCCCCTAGGTCCTCTAGCCTCAGCCCCTGGTCCTCTAGCCTCAGCCCCTAGGTCCTCTAGCCTCAGCCCCTGGTCCTCTAGCCTCAGCCCCTGGTCCTCTAGCCTCAGCCCCTGGTCCTTTAGCCTCAGCCCCTGGTCCTATAGCCTCAGCCCCTGGTCCTATAGCCTCAGCCCCTGGTCCTATAGCCTCAGCCCCTGGTCCTATAGCCTCAGCCCCTGGTCCTATAGCCTCAGCCCCTGGTCCTATAGCTCCTCAGCCCCTGGTCCTCTAGCCTCAGCCCCTGGTCCTCTAGCCTCAGCCCCTGGTCCTCTAGCCTCAGCCCCTGGTCCTCTAGCCTCAGCCCCTGGTCCTCTAGCCTCAGCCCCTGGTCCTCTAGCCTCAGCCCCTAGGTCCTCTAGCCTCAGCCCCTGGTCCTCTAGCCTCAGCCCCTGGTCCTCTAGCCTCAGCCCCTGGTCCTCTAGCCTCAGCCCCTGGTCCTCTAGCCTCAGCCCCTGGTCCTCTAGCCTCAGCCCCTGGTCCTCTAGCCTCAGCCCCTGGTCCTCTAGCCTCAGCCCCTGGTCCTCTAGCCTCAGCCCCTGGTCCTCTAGCCTCAGCCCCTAGGTCCTCTAGCCTCAGCCCCTGGTCCTCTAGCCTCAGCCCCTGGTCCTCTAGCCTCAGCCCCTGGTCCTCTAGCCTCAGCCCCTGGTCCTCTAGCCTCAGCCCCTGGTCCTCTAGCCTCAGCCCCTAGGTCCTATAGCCTCAGCCCCTGGTCCTCTAGCCTCAGCCCCTGGTCCTCTAGCTCCTCTGCCCTGGCCTGTGGAGCCATATGGCCTTGCTAATGGCTGGGTATTAACAGCAGGTGAAGTCACGCACGCCCTGAGACTCTGCAACCCAATGCAACGGCAGCAGACCGTCTCACTATCAGCCAAGCTACTGAATCACTCAGCTCTATGCCAGATAATGTCTTCCTACTACCAACTCCCATTAGAAACATTTAATATTGTAGGGCTTCCCTCATGGCCCTTTTCATGACGGTGCTATTAGCCACATGAGTGAGTGCTAGCTAGCCAAGACCAACAACACAAACGGACTAAACAGCTACAAGTAGTGAGTGGAGTTACTAACGGACTATACTAAACAAGTTCAATGTCTTACCTGTGATTGAAGGTTTTCCACAAACATATCTACAGTAGCCTACTTGGACACTGGGTCCCTACATTTCCCACTCTCCCATGCCGATTAGCCTGAAGCCACAGGGCTCTTCTCGCAGGCGCTATTTCCCTATGTAGGAGCATTGCGAACCGTAGGTCGGGATTTTTGTACATTGAACAACACAGCAGCTTTTTGGCATGTTTTGTTATAACAAACAATCGACGACGAAGTTGGCTCTTCAACAATGGGGGTCAATTGGTTTTCCCCAATTTGTGGACGTGGTCGAGGGGAATTACTTATTATTACGTGAATATCGACTTGGAGTATTCATTATGATCTATAAGGCAAAACTGATCCTAAATCAGCACTCCTACTCTGAGACGCTTTATGTATGCTGGCCCTAGTCCAGCAGGAAGTGAAGCCACATATTTGCTCCTGATTCTCCCCATATAAGCCTATTGTGTTCTGTAAACGCACTTCAAGCACACACAAACATACTTACACACACACACACACACACACACACACAAATGTATGCCAGGAAGTAAAACAGAGCAGTGTTTTACATAGCTCACTTAGAGACAGATGTAGTGTTGGGCCGCTGCCAAGCTCCACTTCGCCAAAGGAAGAAGAAGAAAGTTCTGGCTGGACAAAGAATTCTGTTCAGAGTAACCCTAACCCGTCCCCAATGGCTCCCTATTCCGTATATAGTGCACTACCTTTGACTATGGGCCCTGGTCAAAGGTAATGCATTATATAGGGAATAGGGTGCCATTTGGGTGCCATCTGGCTTGTACTACATTTGGATGATATCAAATTGATTATGATAGCCATAATTTACTTCATAACTCTGTTTACTTTAATATCAATCAATCAATATTGTCTAAGTGTGCTTTGCCCTCGGGACTCGTGTGAAAATATGGAGACTTTGGAATGCTTTTGTTGTAAAATTGACCATGGTAATCAAATCTATTAGCTTTCTCTTTCCACTACTGTCTCGGTCACCAACATTCAATATGCCAAGCCTTATTTCCCTTAGGATACCCGAAGTGGAGATGCGCACATGGACGCATGGACACACACACACACACACACGTGCATGTGTGCATGCTAACAAACAAACAAAGCCATTCATAATAAGATAATGTTTCCCGCCCTCTCGGAAAACCTAATCCAGGAAAATGCCTCTTCCTGGTGCATGCATTTGTGAGTGTGGGTGGGCCCCTGTTTTGGTATACAAACAAGTGTGTGTCTGTGTATATAAAATGTAAATGTGTGTGTGCAATTGTTCTTGATCACACACACATCCCTGTGTTCTCCACCCTCCCCTGTACTCTCAACAATAGCACTCCAGAGATATCATTAGCTACTGAGAAACATCCCAGTGCCCTGTCCAATCAAGAGGGCCTATTTCTCTACATGACCTCTGTGTTTGATATGCTGCCCAGCCTGCCCTCATAGCCTTCCTATTGAAGTGAGAAATAACACAGTGTTTATCCACTGTTCCATCAACTACTTTCACTTACTGCTAGTAATGCATGCCTTCACCTCTGGTCCCATCACAAGCTGTGCTAACTGCAGATCTTTTCCAACTGCTGTGTTTCTGACCCCATTCTATGCTATCCATTCTGTACATATCCAGATTCTCACACACACACACACACACACACACACACACACACTACTTCAAATAGCGAATATACACCAGCCACTCCCATTCATCTCCCATCTTATAGTCCTAAAGTGAAGTCGAGCTAAAAAAATATTAAATTGATTACCCAACAGTATGTATGGTCTCTTAGTGTAGTAGTGAAGGCTCCATCTCACAGCTCTGTGTGCGTGAGCGTTTATGTGTGTCTTGTGCCACTGTAGAGTGGTAAAGGAGGGTGTTGTTGTCTGGTTTCCCAATCTCCTGGGTGTATGTTGTTTCTTGGACTTCATATGCAGACCTGAAGACCCCTGAGACTACTTCTCTAGAGAGAGAGAGCGAGAGAGACACTGTAAAGCTAGTCTACAGACTCTAATATAAACTGATGTACTTGTTTACAGGAGAAACTGGGCTTCAGAGTCAGAATTCAGAGTGTTTGGAGATTACATTTTTTATTTTATTTTTTAAAGTACATTTTGTAAAGTGGTTATCCCACTGGCTATAAGGTGAATGCACCAATTTGTAAGTCGCTCTGGATAAGAGCGTCTGCTAAATGACGTAAATGTAAATGTAAATGAGATATAAGAGAAATGAAATTCTAGAAAATGAGGAACCAACCAAGAGAAATAGAAAAATGCTATCTAAGTGTCTTGAAGAAGATGCTTGTCTTGTTTTATTGGTCAGCCAGTCCTAACTGCCCGCCCATTCCTCTCTCTGATAGGCTAGGCTGTCTGTTGTGAGAGATGTCCCCTGTCGTGGTCTATTGGTCTGACTGGGAGAATCACTGAGTGATGCCATACATACCACAGACCACGCAGCTCCTTGTCAATACACAGACCTGGCACTGTGGACAGTCACATACACCTAGACACACATGCACAAGCACAAGCACGCTGCACACACATACACACACACACATGCTGCACACACATAGGCACGCTACACGCACACACACACACACACACACACACACACACACACACACACACACACACACACAGACACACACTTCTTCCCATGCCACCCTTCTCCACACCTCCCCACCAAGCTTTGTGTATCCACATCTTGCACATCCATTCATCTACCTCTTCATAGAGCGAGAGAGACAGAGAGAGACTAGAGGGGGAGCGAGATGGAAGAGAAAGTGCCTCTGCAGTCTCCTCGTTCTCTACCTACTTAAAACTGCGGTACCCAGAATCCTCAGATCAATCTCCTACAGACCCGCAGGTACTGTCTGAGACTGAGTTGGAACGGAATGGAAGGGGGTTGGGCGTGGGTCTCCAGACTCTCCAGTGTATTTGAGTTAATGAAAAGTTTGGATACGGTCAATAAAATATAATGATTCGCCGAAATGGACAGCACCCATTTATCTGACTGTTCTGTCGTCGGGCAGGCGATGCCAGTAAATAGAGAGCAGTGTGTGATTGATGTAATGCAGCCTGACGAAACGTACTGTACCCTGGCAAAGCAGTTATGACTACAGCGAGCTACCGCTACATACAAAACTAGCTTCTCCAAATAAAGGCTTCAGACCTATGAGAGAATGGAGTGCAGTTAGCTTCTGAAGGCTAATAGCAGATCAAAGCTTGAGATCACAGTAATATTCCAACCACCTGTTGAGTGTTTAGTCTGGCTTTGACAATATACAAAACAACACTTTGTCTATAGAAAGGAATGTGATAATATGATTTGAAGCAGTATTGATATCATACAGACATTAGGTTTCTCAGTGTGAGTTATGATTTAGGGCCAACTTATTTGTTGACTGTATGTTTTGGTGATTGATTGACTGAGTGGTACGTTGTACTTCTTTCTTTCTTAGACATTTTTTCACTGATATTAAAGCTCATACTGTACAGTAGAATTGCTGTACTAGTGGTTCAAGGGATATTTCATATTTCCCACCTCTCATCCAATTTCATTCTTCCCCTATTTCACATTGACCCCACTCCTATTCCCAAGGTACCACATTCTAATATCTGTAAGGTGTGAGTGAAATCCCATAGACTCATCAGTCATCTTCTGTGGGAAGAAAGGGGTCTTAGCACCGGTAATGCCATACAAATTTGTTTTTTTCAACCCCAAATTCATTTGATTCGGTTCCTCTGCACAATTGTACAATTACACTTTCCTGGGCACTGCTGGCTATTCATTCAAAGCTCCTTTTGTCCATTGGAATTGGCGAGCTCCAAGTCTTGAGAAAGTGCTTTTTAGCCTTGGGCTGCTCGGAGGTCTTGTTTGACTCCTAATTGCTGCGTGTTTTACATCTAATCCAAGTCTCTCCACTTGGAGATTGCGATTATTTATTTTTATTGAAAGATGTATTACCAATGTTCAATACATAAATGCTTCAGACTATGTCTGTAAGTAGTATGTCAAGCAATTTTGGAATGTGGCAATAGACCAAAAAGTTAAAATGTTTTTCTTTCTATTCTTTTCTTTCTTTATACCTAAATGAATATCTCTCCATCCATTTCACTCTAGTAATGAGGCTTGGCAACTACCTAAGGCTGCCCTCTGACCTCTGACAGTGTAGCCAATTGCACCCTGGCATTTAGCTGAGGCTCGGAGATGAACTGGCTGCCACAGTGACCGCTCCCTCTCCTCTGCTCTAATTGGACAAGCCAGAGGCCTGGTCGACTAATTGGAGGGACATATCATTCCTAACCCCTCAGCTGAGCCCCAGCTGCACTCTCTCTCTCTCTCGCGCACTCTTTCCCTCCCTGTCTCCCTTCTCCACAGGCTATTGACCGGGGTAGCTGAGGTCAGCGCTAATATTAAAATCAAATGCCATTAAAATCAACATCAGCTTCAACAACAGGCAGCACCGGCTCAGCTGATAGACGAGATTGTGCCAGCAGGGGATGTGTGGTCAGGTTTAGTCAGTGAGGAGTGAAATGCATGACTGGTCACTGACTTTTCTAACTGCTAGATGGGTTTGGAGATTGAATAGGCAATAATATTATAGACTGATCCCACATCTGTTTGTGCAGTATAGCCAATTTCTTTGCATAGGAGTTGCAGCACAAACATATCTGGAACCAGGCTTTCTGTGACACTGGCCTCCACTGCACAAGTGTGTTTGTGATTCACCAATGCCATCTGATTACTGGTTCCTTTTAAAAGGTCAATGCGCAAAATATTTATGGAGTGTAAAGAAACGTCTAAACCCTGGGTCTGCAAAATAATGAGTCATGGTTTTATATATTCATGGGCAACTGCATGCAGGACCGATCTACTAGGCGGTGTCAGAGGAAGGCCCAAAAAATTGTCAAAGACTCCAGCCACCCTAGTCATAGACTGTTCTCTCTGCTACAGCACGGCAAGCGGTACCGGAGCGCCAAGTCTAGGTAAAAAAGGCTCCTTAACAGCTTCTACCCCCAAGCCATAAGACTCCTGAACAATTAATCAAATGGCCATCCGGATTATTTACATTGACACCCCCCCCCCCCTAACCTGTACCACCGCACATTGACTCGGTACCAGTACCCCCTGTAATAACCTCATTGTTGTTATTTTATTGAGTTATTTTTTATTTATTTTTTTACTTTAGTTTATTTAGTAAATATTTTCTTAACTCTTTTCTTAACTGCATTGCTGGTTAAGGGCTTGTAAGTAAGCATTTCACGGTAAGGTCTACACCTGTTGTATTCAGCGCATGTGACAAATAACATTTGATTTGATTACTCTCTAATAGTTGTACCAAACAACTCTTTAATCCTTATGAGTCTATTGACGCGTCAATCTAAGTAACACAATAAAAAACTCCCCATCAAAATCTGTCAGTATTTTGCATGGGCTGCGTCTCAATCCACCATATCCACCTATGTCTGCCTTCCGCATCTCCGGTGGAAGGTGGCCGAGCTACAGTGGTGTTTGTCAGACCATGAGACATCCCGAAAATCGGTCTTCTCACGAAAACGTCCTAACTGTTTGGCATATAAACTATGGGGGAAGGTATCGTGGGGGGATATGATACAAGAAAAATTACTATGATGGGGGATTTATCAATAAATGGGGGGGCAAACACAGGATAAGTTTATCAGCTAAATAAAAATAAAGCCCCTTCAAAGGGGGGGTCTGAGCTGGCAACCCTGAGTAAAGATAGTTGCAATCTAAGTCAGTCGAGTGATGCATCCCTTCAGCTTCGTTTTTCTGCGTTCAAAACAACTGGGAACTCAGAACTGGGAACTTGGAAATCTCCGACTTCAGTGCTTTGAAAAGAACTGGGAACTCTGAAAATGTTTTCCTCTGACTGGGATAAATCTATTTCAACGGTCATTCAACTCGGAATTCCAATTCGGGAACTCGGGCCTCTTTCTAGAGCTCCGACTTTCCGACCTGAAGATCACTGACGTCATGATTTGACCTTGGATTTTCCCGAGTTCCCAGTTGTTTTGAATGCGGCATTTGGTCTGACAGACGTTTACATGACAACCAGAATGCATTGTATGATGTCAACAAACATGGCGCCACACATAGCTTGCATTTAGCTTAGCATTAGCTCATCATAATCAGTACAACCTTCCAAAAAGTATTTTACACACGTAATATGTGTCCATTACAATCTATGCAAGAATCGGAATGCATGAGTTGTCACCGGTACTTGAAAACGTGAATAAAACAGTAAATAAATTATGCTCCATACATACATACGGTATGCTACAGTAGAAACAACAACACGATATACAGAAACTATAATGATAACGTAATAAGGCACTTAATTTGATAGGTACGCATATGTTTCCAAAGTTATTATTAGTAAGCAAAACAACATGAAGGCAATGCGGGCGCCAGCCGGAAAATGTGCTAGGGGGAAAAAGATGCGCAAATGTCTACATACTTCATCTGGGGAAACACAATCACATTTTGGAACAGTGAGTGCATTCTGACATCACGCTTATGAAAAAACTCATGCTAGGGCGACCGTTAGATATTTGGAACTCACACGTGAAAAGGTTAATGGTTGTACCAAACAACTCTTTACTGGTTGTACCTAATGGGAGTTTTGTACTTTGCCAACAAAATGGTCTGAAAAACTCTCTTCAAATTGGCTTTTTATCCACATCTGTTTTACCTGCAAATGGAGATGTCAGGTCCTGTCCTCCCTGCTTTCCTTGGCCTGGGGAGAGTTTACCGGCCATGTTTATGGATTAGCCTCGCGTTAGCTCAATCCCATTAAGTCTACACCCTATCAATTCCCTCATGGCCCCACTAGCCAGAACATGTCTTTAACCATAGTTACACCAGGGGTGTGTTCACTAGGAACCAAACGGAAGCAAAAGGGCCAAAACAGGGAGGGACCTACCTAAACTTGTCCGGTAAGAAACTCTCCTTATCATTGCAAAATGTTTCGCTACAGTTTGCTTCAGTGTGCACTAGTGAATACACCCTAGGTTGAAAAATGTCATGGCAAGGTATTGGCAGAACAGTTGCAATGCATGTGTAACTGCACTGTCAGTGTTTTCTAAGTGTTAGAACATGCCTCAGGAAATTGAACTGTATACCTGTCTTACATTGTCAGGCTAGCTAGCTCACCTAAGCATGCAAACTGTATGGTTTGCATGTTTAGCATTGAAAAGTGGCTCAGCACAGGTCTGTTTCTAATGAAACGGAAGAATACTACGCTAAAGGAAAACATCTGCGCAACAGGCTCCCATTGTGGCAGGCAGTGATTACGATACCTAGCCTCCCTCTACTCCCTCCTCTCTTAGGTCTCTTTCACCAGCTCTCCAACGTGGAGCAGCTATCTAATAGAGGCCAGCTGTTCTCCCCAGCGTTTGCCTAGCACTAGCTAAACAGGAAGCCTGGCTCTGCCCTGTGTGTGTCTGCTGAGAAGGCAGGGAGGAGGAATTTAGTTTTGTGGTCCTCAAGGGAAAGGCAGTGCAGATAATGTTGGGGAGTGTTTGGCCCATGGTCGAGTAACATTGTTGAACTAGGCTACAGTGCCTTCAGAAACTATTCATACCCCTATTCATATGGACTTCTTCCACATTTTGTTGTGATGCAGCCTGAATTCAAAATTTTCTCTCACCCATCTACACACAATACCCCATAATGACAAAGCGAAAACATGTTTTTAGACATTTGGGCAAATGTATTGAAAATGAAATACAGAAATATCTTGTTTACATAAGTATTCACACCCCTGAGTCAATACATGTTAGAATCACCTTTGGCAGCGATTACAGCTGCGAGTCTTTCTGGGTAAATCTCTAAATGTGCACATTATTCTTTTTTTAAAATTCTTCAAGCTCTGTCAAGTTGGTTGTTGATCATTGCTAGACAGCCATTTTCGAGTCTTGCCATAGATTTTCAAGCCCATTTATGTCAAAACTGTAGCTAAGCCACTCAGGAACATTCAATGTCGTTTAGGTAAGCAACTCCAATGTATATTTGGCCTTGCATTTTAGGTTATTGTACTGCTGAAAGGTGAATTTGTCTCCCAGTGTCTGTTGGAAAGCACACTGAACCAGGTTTTCCTCTAGGATTTTGCCTGTGCTTAGTTCTGTTCCGTTTTAATATTTTATCCTAAAGAACTCCCTAGTCCTTGCCGATGACAAGCATACCCATAACATGATGCAGCCACCACCATGCTTGAAAATATGTGACTTGTTTCAGGAAACTAGGCATATGTTGTGCATCACTACTTAATTTGAACGTAAACTTTCTTTTTTTAATCAAAATGCGTTTTTTGGCAGAAATGCCTTCTGGAACATGTGAACTTTCATGTCATTTTACATTTACATTTTAGTCATTTAGCAGACGCTCTTATCCAGAGCGACTTACAGTTAGTGAATACATATATATATATTTTTTTTATACTGGCCCCCCGTGGGAATCAAACCCACAACCCTGGCGTTGTAAACGCCATGCTCTATCAACTGAGCTACATCCCTGCCGGCCATTCCCTCCCCTACCCTGGACGACGCTGGGCCAATTGTGCGCCACCCATGAGTCTCCCGGTCGCGGCCGGCTGCGACAGAGCCTGGATTCGAACCAGGATCTCTAGTGGCACAGTTAGCACTGCGATGCAGTGCCTTAGACCACTGCGCCACTCAGGAGTATAATGTGCCTTAATAACAAACTTGTATGCCATCTGTAAATACGAATAAAATTGTTAAATTACGAGCCTAGTTGGATTAGCCACAGAAAAAGACCGCAACCTTCCCACTAGCCATGATTGGCTGAGATAATGAGTGGGCTGGACATGCCGAGAGATGAGATCTTATTGGTCTGCCATGTAGCAAGCTTCTGTCTATAACATGAGCAGGTCAGTATGTATAGGTAATCCTTTCTAACGTGCCTTTTTTTGAAAGATATTACGTAAGTGTTGCTCTCCACTGTCTGGAGGACTGAGTTTTGAAATCAGTGGAATTAGAGTATGATGGCTAAGGAGATAGAGAAAATTCTGGCGTTTGATTGCAAATATGCAGACGGAGTCGAAAAGAGAACACACCTGTCTCCAGATTACATCTTCAAACTAAGGGCAACCATGGCATCCGTGATAGAGAGGGAGAAGCGCCCGTCCATGTATACTGGTAGATAGTCTAGCTAGCTACATTTTCAGATATTACACGTTTCTAATTTTGTCAGAAAGTCGTTTTCATTTCAAGTTAGTGTACTGTTAGCTAGCTAGCTAACGTTAAATGTGTGATTTGTGTAGTTATATTATTCATATCTCAGAGCCATTGGCATTACTAGTTATAGCCTAATGTTAGCTAGCTAACGTTGAACCTGGTTGGTTAGCTACCCGCAGATTCATGCAGGGTAGTAATGTTATGAGTTGGAATTAAGGTTAATTGTTTAGCTAGCTAGCTAAATTACATGTCTAAACAAAAGACTCTACTATGCAAGTAACCATTTCAATAGAATGTTCATGATGTCACTGCGACAACTGACAATAGACGTATCTGGTAAATTTGCTCTGGCTATCTACTCCAATTTCAGAGCACTCTCGTCTGAGTGTGCCAGAGCGCAGAATAACTGACGAATTTACAAATGCTCAACACCCGTTGAATATGGCTGGTGTTAGTAAACGTTGGCATAAAAGCTTAATTAAATTGTTGCCAGTAGCACACTTGCAGTCACCAACGCTCTGGATAGCATAAAAACAGCCTAACCAGTAAAATGGTCAGAGTGAGCTGTTCTCTCATTTGTGTCTGGAAGTAGCTAGCAAGCTAGCCAACGTTAGCCAGTTAGCTTGGGTGCTTGATTGCTGTTGTTAGGTCAGAACACTCGGATCAACCCTACTCCTCGGCCAGAGCGTCCAGTGTGCGCTCTGAACGCTCCGAGAGCGAAACGCTCTGAATTGACGAACAGACAATCTGACAACGCTCTGAGTTTACGAACGCCCAGAGCGCACTCTGAGCACACTCTGGCACTCCAGATTAAATTTACGAACACACCCGTAGTATAAACCAGCCTTTAGTCTTGAAATCTTTGGTTGTTTAGTACATGGCCTCACATGTGAATCCTTAAAGAGATCGGTGGGGCTAAGGCTTAAGAGGGTGTGAATGATGCTGAATTGGTGTAGACAAAGAAGAGCTCTCCAGTAGGTGTACCAAAACATTCAAGGGCCATTTTCTCAAAGCAGAATTACTTTCCCATTGTTCTGAGTCTCTACTTTTATCCAATGTAAAAAACACAATTTCAAATGTTGCTACATAAGACCAAATCGAGCCGGTCGGTGACATATGAATATTTTTGATTTTCACGCAGCTACACCTACCCCCCCCCCCCACCCCACCCCCTAAAAGAAAATGTCCCCGGTTTACAAAAATCGGGTCACCTAGTTAGAGAGAGGGTAAGACTGAAGGAGGCTCTGTCCTCCTACATTGTACATTACGTTGGAAATGACAGATGTATTGACGATAGATAGATAGATAGATAAAATAATTGCAAAAGTGTGTGTGTGTGGTTACTTTAACAAGGCCATGACCGAGTGGCTTACATCTGTGGTAAAATGTGGTCCCTTGGTCCAACCCATGCTACTCATGCTATATGCTACCCATGCAACCCATTCCAAACCACTTGACCACCTTCTCGAACTTTGCTCTTGTCACGATCGTCAGGGAGAGACCAATGCGCAGCGTGATGAACGAACATGTTTACTTTATTATCTTTAGTGATAATCTACACAATAAACAAGACACGACTCGTGAAGTCCACGGTATCAATGACCGACACGGAACAAAAACCCACAAACACAAAGGGAAAACATACAGTTTAAATATGGCTCCCAATCAGAGACAACCAGCCAACAGCTGACACTCGTTGCCTCTGATTGGGAGTCACTCAGGCAAAACATAGAAATAGACGAACTAGAACCCCCAACATAGAAACACACCACATAGAACAAACACACCCTGGCTCAACAACTAGAGTCCCATAGCCAGGGTGTGACAGCTCTCGCTTAAACTTTGTTTCCATTGGATCCTGTGTTCCACTTACCATACCCGGAGCACTTGCACTCGTTTAAAAAGGGAGAACATAGCCTACAATTTCAAAGAGCAACATACAGGTATATCAAGGCCTAGAATCAATTGAACGATTCCTCAATTATATTTTTTCACTTCAACAAACCCACTCCTGAGATAATAACAGGACACATTATCAAGTTAACAGTGAAGAGGCTCGAGGCGCTCTAAAGACTGCCTGCTGGGTCGTCTTCTCATTGACGTCAACCCATCAGGTGTTTATAACTCTACTGCTATTTTCAACCTCACCTCCTCAAGCGCACAAAAGGGGAAAACAACCCAAACAGAAAGATTATGCAAATGTATTCTGCTTATCTCAATGTAACAGTGAAGAGGGAGAGAATAATTCACTCAAATTAGCCTTATCACCTTTAATTTTCATGATTGTCACCGCCGTTCCCCATACGCAAATTCAATTAAGCCACCTTCCTCCCTTCACAGTAACACTA
Source organism: Coregonus lavaretus (assembly GCF_964263955.1). Taxonomy (NCBI): domain Eukaryota; kingdom Metazoa; phylum Chordata; class Actinopteri; order Salmoniformes; family Salmonidae; genus Coregonus; species Coregonus lavaretus. The sequence continues at coordinate 7,582,881 of NC_140027.1, forward strand.
GCTCCCAGTTGTTTTGATACATTGAATGCTTACGGCTGTTGGGTAATGGATTCTTTTCTGCTTGTGTGGTCGGTGAATCGATAAAAAATCGGATAATTGCTTGTGGTAATGGAATCCTGAAGGTTAGAGCCGAGGATCCACGCTATAAGGATGTAATGCGATGAGGGTTGTCGGTTTGTTTGGATGTCTCACGTGATGCAGATGCACTCTGGTTTATGGGGACAAATTGATTTATGGGGACACAAACAGAAGAGGGACAATGCTGCCGGCCTTATGTTTTGCCTTAGTCCTATATGTTTTCATGCTTATGCCATACTTATGTTTTGTATATTGATCTGTCCAGGCTAGTCTCCCTTGGCACACATATGGGATTTGCAGACATCATAGAGCTTCGTCAAGAACAGATGGAGCCAATCCAAACAGTAAACCAAGCCTCCTGCTATGGGCTCTATTCATCTACTATAGCTTTTGGTCCCCTGTCAATATTGTGCCATTGATATTGTTACATAATACACAGTGGAGTAAAGGCACAGTGAAACTAGGGGATAGTCAGAATAAATGGAATGTTTTTTTCCTTCTCAAAAGCTCAATATAATGGAGTCACAATGTTTTGTGTTACAGCCTATTCGTGCAGAGTCTGTAATCAGTATGATGATGACAATAATGATGGAAATGCATCATTACGGATCAGCACAGCAACAATCATGGTTCTTCATTATATAGTTTTCGGATTATTCTTCTCATCTCAGATCTAGATGAGAGGTTCCGATGGACAAAAGAGCTTAATGCGTGTGAGCAAACCCAGCCCAATCAAAATCATGCACGCAGCAGACTACAGAGACAATTCATGTATCGTTTGATTTTGTATCAAAACTGCTTTGATGCGGCCGTATTGATTCCGGCCCAGATTGCTTTTCTATTGATCGTCACGTCGATTATATTGTTCCTTCTCCACTACAGACAGACCATAGACAACAGTAGCAGCAGCAGTGATTTAAGGATCTCCCCATTGAAACGTGACATTAACTGTGCCAGCAACAACAACCAAAACCTCTATTTCATTACTTCCTAATCTGTGTTCCGTTGATCAGAGAAGACTTGTCTTAAGCCTCATTTCCTTATTCCTTGTCCTGTTTAATTGGACTTGATCTCTTATTGCTCCCAAGGTGCAGTTGTCTTTTTACATGTGTTTTTTATTATGTGTTATTGATCCTTGTCTTGTCTTTGCAATCACTGCTGAAGCTTGTTGTGGTTAACCATTTCCCCAAATTGGGATCAATCAAGTACTAGCCTATTCTCTCCCTACTCTACTCTAGACCATTTTGTTGCCAGTTACTGGTGGGGGAGGAACATCATTATTTAACACCTTCTAGTCTGGAAGAACTAGAAATTAACCTAATTATTGGCAGTACATTGGAGTATTGCTTAATTTGGGGAAACTGTTTCTCTGCAGTACATTGGAGTTTTACCACATAGCTTAGTTGATTGCTTAATTTTTTGAAACTGTTTCTCTGCAGTACATTGGAGCTTTACCACTTGGCTTAGTTGATTGCTTAATTTTGGAAACGGTTAGGTTTCAGAGGAGAGCTGCCAAGACAAGTAACAAACAGAAGGAGCTTAGCTGGCTAATTTAATTGAGCTCATAATTCAATTACGGTTGTAGCCTATTTTCTTATGGCCAGCAAGTGTTTGTTTGACTGATCTCCTGATTATTACAGTTTGATTGTACTGGAGAGATGTCATGTTCAGAGAGGTTATAATGCAGCTGAGATTTTGTAGTGAAGACTAATTGGAGGGAGTGTGACTCCAAGCCGGTGGTGTGGTGTTTAATTTTGACAGGTGTCCAGGATCAGTTAATCCTCCATGTTCTTACAGAGGTGTTGAGTTGTATGGAAGCAGCAGCTCTCTCCATCCCTCTCTACGTTGTCTTGGTTGACTTGTTCCTCATATTCATCATCATTGTCTGCACCAACCATGGCCAGGGGCTTAGTGAGCTGTCCCCAGTCCATAGCTGAACACATGTTCACACGTCTGCAACACGACTGTTGTGCGAGAGCTTCAAACGCCGTCGTCGCTTAGCGCTAGGCCTCTAGCTGCTCGCACCACAGATGCCATGGCATGCTAATCGCTAATGCGGCGCTATAGTCTCTCACGGATGTTTATCTCTGACACAAAGTGAAGAGATCAAGGCTGTAAGCCTGTTAAGTGGGGCTAATGTAGCTGCTTACCCAAACCCACACAATTAGAAGCTTCTAAAGCACACTGAAACCTCCAGTGGTTTATACTTGTGGTTTTAGCCAAGAAAATAAGACCGTTTTTGCATTGTCATTTTTGGGTTGTGCTGTGTTGGTGCATTGTACAGGTGAATTACACGGCCTGTTAGGCCTCAGGTTAATTCATAACCATACTGTATTGCCCCCCATTTCTCTTCTGAAAGACCTTATTGATCAGGTTCTAATTGAACCTAAACAAAGCAATGCACTGTTATCTACACTTCCTTACCTGGGGAAGATGGGGAATCCTTTTATTGTGGTATTGATGGTGATTCAGACAGACACAGAGCCTCATAAATGTAGACATTGTTCCAACAAGTGAATTGTGTTGCTGTCTATCAACCTCCAGAGCTTGTTTGCCCTGGCTCCTTCTGTGTGTGTAAATGGATGGCCTGACCACAGGTCACACACACACTCTATGGGGGCAGGAAGATCAATGATGAACAGAGCTCTACAGGGACTGGTAATCAGAGCTAAGGGCCTTCTGAATTCTATCTATGGGAGTGTCACAGAGGTAACCTCAGGTCAGATGTTCATGTCCTGTCGACTAGTCAGGGTCCTGTTCATTAGGAATCAAATGGAAGAAAACACCTAGACTTGAACAATTGGAAACACTCATTTTAATTTTATGTTGACAGTGTGCCCTGCTGCACACGACCCAGGTTAGATGTTTGTCTCTTGTAGGACTAGTTGGCAGTAAGGCCAGGTTTGCTGTAGAAACAGACTAATATATCTTCAACCTAATATACCAGACGATTACCTCTGGCGAGTGGTTTATGGTTTCATTTAAAATGACACTCTGCAGTGCCAGCATCGCTGACAATGATCATGTTTCATTAGATCTGGGGTTCCTAAACTTTTTTGTCCCACCACCCCATTTTGATATCTGAAAATTCTCGCGACCCCAACCATGTGAAAAAAATTATGTAATTAAAAGTAAATGTTTACTTTTTTATTTGCCGCTATGGCATTCAATTGAAAAACAGTCTAATAGTATTTCTGATTGTCTTCTCAACTCACCATCACATACTTTTAATGTAGGGCTATGACAGTCAATTGCAAATTAGCCTGACATAATGTCTCTTCTCACCACCACTAATGAGATGGGTGTGCTTGATGCATGTCGATTCGGAGCTTCTCAAAGTCAGGGGGCGTGGTTGACAGTGCGCACCTCATTTCTACTGTCACATCCAACCTGGATCGACATTTGATTTTAATGCAGGCAAGAGCACTGAATCCAGCTTCACACAGATATGAGCTGGCGAAGGGTAGCCTACCATGAGTTTTATGGTGCTTTCAAGACAGCTGGGAACTCTGAAAAATATGAGGTCAAATCATGACGTCAGTGATCTTTAGTTAGAGCTCTAGAAAGAGGCCCGAGTTCCCGAGTTGGAATTCCGAGTTGGAATTCCGAGTTGGATGACCGTTCATAACGATATTTCCCAGTCGGAGCTTGTTTCTTTCCGAGTTCCAAGTTGTCTTGAACACACCGAAGTCGGAAGTCAGAGATTTTCGAGTTCCCAGTTCCGAGTTCCCAGTTGTTTTGAACGCGGCATTAATGCTCAGAGGCAGACTGCAGGGTATTCCCTTTGAGTCAGGAATAAAAACTCCTCCATAGTGACCCGTGAATGTGTTGTCTGCAGCATTCGGTCACATGACAGCTCTATCACCTGTTTGATTTCACTTACTGGCATGTCAACTGAGCCAGGAACACAGTCAAATGGATTGGGAAGTAGGTCCCAAAGTGCTCTTCCAAGCGTTGGAGGTGAGCAGTCATCACTCATGTGGGACACTTAGTGATGCTGTTTTCTGTTATTTTCTTTTCATTACACAGAAAGTCAACCAAGTTTGTTTTTTTTACATTGTGAATGACAACAGTTCCTCTCTCAATGCGAAAACCTTTCCAACACTCCCCCTTGGTGTGAAGTAGAACATTGTCATGCTGTGATCCCATATTACATAGTTTTGCCAACAGGCGTGCGCGCAGTGGATGTGGTTTGATGTAGTTTACAATCGAAGTTAGTTGCTGCAGTATATCTCCGAGTTCTGTACTCAGCTCTTTTGCCGCCAGTTGCTCTCGGCGTATCATACAATGCGTCCGTATGGCAGAGTGAGACACATTCATAACTAGAGTACAGAGGCCTGCCCACCGTACCGCCATAGATGGAGCCGCATCTGTGCAAAAGCCCATCATTCGATCCCATGGAATCTGTTTTTCGTCAATATAGCCACGCAGCACACTGAACATCCCCTGTGATGTTTCATGCTTGGGAATCATGAGACAGAACAATATGTCCTTGTGAATAGCATCCCCCGAAATGTATAGCGAACAAAAGTCAATGCATGGGCATCTGGGCCCTCACAGCTAACATCCATTTGGAGAGCATAAGCTGGGGAGTTTTTTAGTTATTCAGTCAGAGCATAAATGCTTCATTTAACAGTGTTATCTGACAAAGGTATTGATGTGAGGTTCTGTGCTTCTGCCTCCCCACACTGTTTTCACTATATCAATTGCGGCCGGTTATATCAAAGTCTCAGCAATAGTGTGTGGTTTCATAGCGTAGCGGGCCTAGCCATTCACCGTGGGAATGATTCAAGTACAACAGTCAAGTGCGTCCTTTTCCCATGATCTAAGGACACTCTCGTTGAATTTTATCTTTTAGATTTGAATAATTTTCATTTAGATTTTTATGGTTAACCACATTACAATGATTTTGAGATACAAAGACGATATTATAATATATATACCGTACCAGTCAAAAGTTTGGACACACCTACTCATTTTTATTTTTTACTATTTTCTACATTGTAGAATAATAGTGAAGACATAAAAACTATGAAATAACACATATGGAATCATGTATTAACCAAAAAAGTGTTAAACAAATCAAAATATATTTTATATTTGAGATTCTTCAAATAGCCACCCTTTGCCTTTATGACAGCTTTGCACACTCTTGGCATTCTCTCAACCAGCTCCACCTGGAATGCTTTTCCAACAATATTGATGGAGTTACCACATATGCTGAGCACTTGATGCCTGCTTTTCCTTCACTCTGCCGTCTGACTCATCCCAAACCATCTCAATTGGGTTGAGGTCGGGGGATTGTGGAGGCCAGGTCATCTGATGCAGCACTCCATCACTCTCCTTCTTGGTAAAATAGCTCTTACACAGCCTGGAGGTGTTTTGGGTCATTGTCCTGTTGAAAAACAAATGATAGTCCCACTAAGCCCAAACCAGATGGGATGGCGTATCGCTGCAGAATGCCATGCTGGTTAAGTGTGCCTTGAATTCTAAATAAATCACAGACAGTGTCACCAGCAAAGAACCCCCACACCATAACACTTTCTCCTCCATGCTTTACGGTGGGAACTACACATGCGGAGATAATCTGTTCACCCACACCGCGTCTCACAAAGACATGGCGGTTGGAACCAAAAATCTCAAATTTGGACTCCAGAGCAAAGGACACATTTCCACCAGTCTAATGTCCATTGCTCGTGTTTCTTGGCCCAAGCAGGACTCTTCTTCTTATTGGTGTCCTTTAGTAGTGGTTTCTTTGCAGCAACAGTTGATGTTGAGATGTGTCTGTGACTTGAACTCTGTGAAGCATTTATTTGGGCTGCAATTTCTGAGGCTGGTAACTCTAATGAACTTATCCTCTGCAGCAGAGGTAACTCTGGGTCTTCCATTCCTGTGGCGGTCCTCATGAGAGCCAGTTTCATCATAGCGCTTGATGGCTTTTGCGACTGCACTTGAAGAAACTTTCAATGTTCTTGAAATGTTCCATGTTGACTGACCTTCATGTCTTAAAGTAATGATGGACTGTCGTTTCTCTTTGCTTATTTGAGCTGTTCTTGCCATAATATGGACTTGGTATTTTACCAAATAGGGCTATCTTCTGTATACCACCCCTACCTTGTCAACACAACTGATTGGCTCAAACGCATTAAGAAGGAAAGAAATTCCACAAATTGCACACCTGTTAATTGAAATGCATTCCAGGTGACTACCTCATGAAGCTGGTTGAGAGAATTCCATGAGTGTGCAAAGCTGTCATCAAGGCAAAGGGTGGCTATTTGAAGAATCTCAAATATAACATATTTCGATTTGTTGAACACTTTTTTGGTTACTACATGATTCCAAATATCTTATTTCATAGTTTTGATGTCTTCACTATTATTCTACAATGTAAAAAATAGTAGAAATAAAGAAAAACCCTTGAATGAGTAGGTGTCTCCAAACCTTTGTCTGGTAGTGTGTATACACAGTGGGGGAAAAAAGTATTTAGTCAGCCACCAATTGTGCATGTTCTCCCACTTAAAAAGATGAGAGAGGCCTGTAATTTTCATCATAGGTACACGTCAACTATGACAGACAAATTGAGGGAAAAAAATCCAGAAAATCACATTGTAGGATTTTTTATGAATTTATTTGCAAATTATGGTGGAAAATAAGTATTTGGTCACCTACAAACAAGCAAGATTTCTGGCTCTCACAGACCTGTAACTTCTTCTTTAAAAGGCTCCTCTGTCCTCCACTCGTTACCTGTATTAATGGCACCTGTTTGAACTTGTTATCAGTATAAAAGACACCTGTCCACAACCTCAAACAGTCACACTCCAAACTCCACTATGGCCAAGACCAAAGAGCTGTCAAAGGACACCAGAAACAAAATTGTAGACCTGCACCAGGCTGGGAAGACTGAATATGCAATAGATAAGCAGCTTGGTTTGAAGAAATCAACTGCGGGAGCAATTATTAGGAAATGGAAGACATACAAGACCACTGATAATCTCCCTCGATCTGGGGCTCCACGCAAGATCTCACCCCGTGGGGTCAAAATGATCACAAGAACGGTGAGCAAAAATCTCAGAACCACACGGGGGGACCTAGTGAATGACCTGCAGAGAGCTGGGACCAAAGTAACAAAGCCTACCATCAGTAACACACTACGCCGCCAGGGACTCAAATCCCGCAGTGCAAGACGTGTCCCCCTGCTTAAGCCAGTACATGTCCAGGCCCGTCTGAAGTTTGCTAGAGTGCATTTGGATGATCCAGAAGAGGATTGGGAGAATGTCATATGGTCAGATGAAACCAAAATATAACTTTTTGGTAAAAACTCAACTCGTCGTGTTTGGAGGACAAAGAATGCTGAGTTGCATCCAAAGAACACCATACCTACTGTGAAGCATGGGGGTGGAAACATCATGCTTTGGGGCTGTTTTTCTGCAAAGGGACCAGGACGACTGATCCGTGTAAAGGAAAGAATGAATGGGGCCATGTATCGTGAGATTTTGAGTGAAAACCTCCTTCCATCAGCAAGGGCATTGAAGATGAAACGTGGCTGGGTCTTTCAGCATGACAATGATCCCAAACACACCGCCCGGGCAACGAAGGAGTGGCTTCGTAAGAAGCATTTCAAGGTCCTGGAGTGGCCTTGCCAGTCTCCAGATCTCAACCCCATAGAAAATCTTTGGAGGGAGTTGAAAGTCCGTGTTGCCCAGCGACAGCCCCAAAACATCACTGCTCTAGAGGAGATCTGCATGGAGGAATTGGCCAAAATACCAGCAACAGTGTGTGAAAACCTTGTGAAGACTTACAGAAAACGTTTGACCTGTGTCATTGCCAACAAAGGGTATATAACAAAGTATTGAGAAACTTTTGTTATTGACCAAATACTTATTTTCCACCATAATTTGCAAATAAATTCATTAAAAATCCTACAATGTGATTTTCTGGGAAAAAAATTCTCATTTTGTCTGTCATAGTTGACGTGTACCTATGATGAAAACTACAGGCCTCTCTCATCTTTTTAAGTGGGAGAACTTGCACAATTGGTGGCTGACTAAATACTTTTTTTCCCCACTGTATATATTGTTTTATATATAAACTCAGCAAAAAAAGAAACGTCCTCTCACTGTCAACTGTGTTTATTTTAAGCAAACTTAACGTGTAAATATTTGTATGAACATAACAAGATTCAACAACTGAGATATAAACTGAACAAGTTCCACAGACGTGACTAACAGAAATTGAATAATGTGTCCCTGAACAAAGGGGGGGTCAAAATGAAAAGTAACAGTCAGTATCTGGTGTGGCCACCAGCTGCATTAAGTACTGCAGTGCATCTCCTCCTCATGGACTGCACCAGATTTGCCAGTTCTTGCTGTGAGATGTTACCCCACTCTTCCACCAAGGCACCTGCAAGTTCCCGGACATTTCTGGGGGGAATGGCCCTAGCCCTCACCCTCCGATCCAACAGGTCCCAGACGTGCTCAATGGGATAGAGATCCAGGCTCTTCGCTGGCCATGGTAGAACACTGACATTCCTGTCTTGTAGGAAATCACGCAGACCCTGGGCATCTTTATTTTGGTGTGTTTCAGAGTCAGTAGAAAGGATCTGTGGAATAATCTAACAAATCCGTTTGCTGTTTAATCATGTATTTCAAAACAGTGTCTGACGTCTTCAAAAGCTGTCTTGGCCCACTTCTCTACTCTATCTTTACTAATGATTTACCTTCAGTAATGAACAAAGCAAGAGTGATAATGTATGCTCTACAATGTATAGCGCAGCATCAGAATGTAATGAGCTAACAGATGTACTGAGTAGTGAACTAAGAATGGTGTCTGAGTGGGTTGATATGAACAAATTGCTGTTGAACATTTCTCTAAAACTATATGTATTGTATTTGGTTCAAGGTATATGCTGATGATCCCCAATTGAATTTGTTGATGAATAGAATGCTGAATTGTTCAGAGTATGTAACATCTAGCACTCTGAATCAGGTGATTCAATCCCTGGTCCTATCACACCTAGAGTACTGTCCAGTTATATGGTCATCTGCAGCAAAGAAAGATCTAAAAAAGCACCAAATCGATTAGATCTTCATTGCTCTATCTTTCTGAATATTATCCAAATGCATCAGAATCTCTCATGGCTTCAGGTTGAAAACAAGTTACTATACAGTCTTCAGATTTTCTCTAGGAATGTTATATCTTTCAAAAAACCACAATATTTTTCAGACCAGTTAGTACATACTAGCAACACGCATAACCACGAAACCAGACAGGTCAATTCAGGGCATCTCAGACAACCCAAGCCAAGGACAAATCGCCTTAAATCTACCGTTTTATATAGAGCCATAGCTGAATGGAACTCTTTACCAATCCATATTTCTCAGGCAAAAAGTACATCCACCTTCAAGAAATGTTTTTAAAAACATCTAATGCGATAGACCATATGACTGGACAGGAAACAGGAAGCATCAACTGAATGTTAAATGTGTTACCTCTCAGATGTTTTAATTGTCTGTATTGTCTACTTGTTAAATGTTTTTAAAGTCTTAATATGTAATTGTTTGTAATGTCTTATTCATTGGTGTTGGACCCCAGGAAGATTAGCTAACATTACGGCGTTAGCTAATGGGGATCCTAATAAACAATTCACAAATTCAAACACACTCAAAAACCAATCAGGTTGCAAACCACCATGTCATTCAGGTTGGCTTGGTGCAATCAATAACAGATAATGAATTAAAATACTCCTGAATAATTGCCTGGGAAATGAATCTTCCTCCTATTCCTCTATTCCAAGCAATACTGTGAGTGGCATTACCTGTGAAATACATTATTTGTTGCATAATTGAATTATAATCCAAGGGATAGTCAATGGTTAGATAGTATCACACAGCTATACCATCTGGAAAAAAGAAAATCAAAAAATTAACCGAGGCCATGTTCCTATTCAAAGATTTTTATGAGTGTATTCCATTGGCTCAGTGGCTCTATACCTGTTGATGTGAAACGAAGCCTTAGTATCTTTGCTACATCATAAACATGTGGTGACTGTACCATGAAGAGTTACATCGGAGCCCTTTTGGAAGGCCACTCTAACGCTTTCCAAGTGACCCAGTCTCACATAATTATCAATGACTAATGGATCTCATAATAGCCGGATATCAACCTGGTTCAGCTTCTCCCCTTGACGCCATTGTTACCTTGGCATTATTGTTACCTTGGCCTTTGACGCCTTTTTTTCCCCATTTGAATTGGCAGATGATTAATGCCTCTGGCCTGCCTCCTCCAAGTGCCCCCTGCCAGTGTTCCTTCCTACAGTTTCCGTCCCCAATAAGTGATCATTGTGTAACGAGCAGCGACTGCCTACCGGTGACCTCCATTCTGTGTCAAGCCATATGGACTGTAGAGTGTCGAATGAGTTCCGGCCAACCTCCATTCTGTGTCATGCAAAATTCTGTGTCATGCCTCCGATCGCCTTCCGTAAGTGGCCATTGTAAAGAGTGTTAACTGTGTTTCCCGCCAACCTCCATTCTGTGAGGGTCCTCTTTTGAGAGCCAATAACAACGTGTTGACACCATTCCAGACACCTCCATTATAGGTCAAGCCTGTAGACCTCTGTCTGTTCTCCATAGGGGTCCGATTATAACCGGTGTCGTCTGCGCTCCGCAAACTTCCATTGTGTGCCAAGCCTGTAAGACCCCTAATCATCTGTTAAATACCGCGGGGCTTTAGCCAATAGAAGGTAATTGGCACTTTGAATACAGAACCTACACTCAAACAACTTCTCTCAGAAAACGAGGACAGAACCAAAGCTAAGGCTGACCAGGAAGAGTGTATACATTGTGGGACTTCCGTTACACATCTTACAAGCTCTGGATCAGAATGGAGGTTTGGCTGCCTTGTTGCTGATGATGATTGGAACAAAAAGGAGATCAGCTAAAGTCATTAGGTCTCCTTGACTGAGGAACTATTGGTTATAGAGATGATGACCGCAAAGCACCAGTGCAATGCAGAAAGGGTGTTCAAGAGATGGTCTCAATTCTCAAAATGATGTCTTCCTTTAAGTTAAAATGTGTGTATTGAGTGGAGTGTCCTTCATCTTTTGAAAAGACTGAGTCGTGTTCCCTGTCAAGTGAAAATCCCTTCCCTGCACCACTGTTGTACCTGGCTGTCATCGTGACCATGGGCTCTATAATATCTAGAGAGTGTTGTGCAACAGGAGGTCCATGTCTCCTCTTTGTGAAGAGAGAACACTGATGACAGCGGAGGGCAATCATCACTTACATGCCTGACACACACACACACACACACACACACACACACACACACACACACACACACACACACACACACACACACACACACACACACACACACACACACGGACGCGCACACACACACACACCTCTGTTCTCACCCTTCCACCCTAGGCTACTGATGGAGCTGTGAGATGGTCTCTTTAATTTCTTATGATTATGTCATTACTGCCCTTACTGTGCTTGTTCCCTTGGAAACAGATTACCCCTTCTCTGCATGAGGGTGCCCCGCCCTCTCTCCCCTTGGCTTGGTCTTTTCAAGGCAGTAGACACTGGCTGTACAGGACAGAGCCTTCCAAACAGGGCAATGTTTTGAACTGTACTCAACTAGCAATAATGTGGTATATGCTGTTAACTTATAAAGAAACTCAAACAACCGTGTTTCAACAGCACTTGTAGTGTTGGTGTTTGTGTGTGTGTACAGTATGCACGTGGGTAGTCCAAATGTGCACTTCACATTTCCAAATCATAAAACTCATGTCACATACAGTGTCAATGTTTATGATCACTATGTTTGATGTACAGTTACAAGATGACATGGCGTCATACCTTGGGTTGTTCTGAACAGAATGAGCCTATGTTTGTTTATTGTGAAGAAACTTTGCCACGGCACACACACCTGAATGAACTCATGACACCAAAATTACGATCAGTTTCTCTTAATTGCCTTGTGAACACTGTAATATCATATTTTATAACTTAGCTAGTCATGTTGGCAATAGAACAAGCTTTCAAATCATGCTCACCTGATCCAGATTGTGATTTATAATGGAACGTTTTTGGATTGCATAAACAAGAACAGTAATTGTGTGATGGCGAGGGTGCAGAGTTGTGTTCCAAACAAAACAACTTAGTGTGCTTGCTCTAGTTCCTCAACGGCACAGCTAGGAGAGCTCAAAAAAGTACCTTCAAGTTGATGACTCTTCTTTGAAATTGCTTAAAACTGTGCACACTTAATTTGTTGGTCTTATGTTGCACCTACCCCATATTTTCCAGGGATAGTCTTATCATGTTGCTGAATGTATCCAGAATATTTTCAGATTTCGTTATCAACAAATGCGGCGAAAAGTACAGTAAATGTAAAATGCACATACAATCAACAGTGTAATGTTTGGATTCAGTCTTGTGTCAGGTGAACTGTTGTGTACTCACCTTGATCTAATAATGTTTCCCGTTATCTCCCAACTGTTCCCTTTCAATTGCTACCATGGTTATGCATATGCTTTTCATATTACTTCTGTAAGAAACATTTCAATGTAGCCCTATCCATATAGGCCAATTCCCACAAGTGTAAAGGGTTAACTGTCTGTTATGTGTGTGGTCCAATTACAGAACAGAAATGAACCCTACGGTGACACAGCTGTGGATGTGAGTGTGTCCGTTTGTCTCTCTTGTCTTTCTTGGCCCAGATCACCCAAGTGTGACTAAACCTCTACTCAAGCCTCCTAAAGCCTCCCTTGGAATCAGATTAAACTCCTTTCCTCCCTCTCTTCTCTACTCACCACCCTGCACTGAGGAATTCCCCTGAGCAGAAGATTTACAAGCCTCCGATAAGGGGAATTACATTTAGAGGAAAAATTGAGTAGTTCCTTCCTCCTTTTCCCTCATGAAACCTCTGCTAGCCCCGGCTGAGACTCCAGTGAATTTAAGCTAAGCTGCTCTGAGATGAATCACAGTTTCCACCCTACTAACCTCCACCAGGGCCATGTTCAGTAGGCACAAAACAGAAGAAAACGGTATGAAACGGAGTGAAACGTTGAGTTACTATCTGAACTAGTCCAATAAGAGACCTTTATAAACATAATGCAACAGTTTGCCATAATGAACACGACCCAGATTTTGCAGTACAGTGGGTGGAGACGTAGAGCATCATACAGTATAGGAAGCTAGTTGGTAAACACTGAGCTGGAATTAGGAGCCCTTACTGTACATCTGAATGAGTAATGACATGACATAAACCTGACATGGCAAATCTAAATCCATTCAAAGTGGGTGCAAACAGAGCATCATACAGTAAGCTAGCTGGTTAACACTGCAGGAACTCTTACATCTCTGAATGAGTAATGACATGACATCATAAACCTGACATAACAAGTCTGAACCCCATTCATGGCTTTCACACTGAATGACATGACACATGTAGACACATTCACATCAGTCAGTGCTTGATCACATAAAGAATATTATAGTCAAGCCCACTCTAACACATCACGACAATGGAGTTATATAGTATGCCATAACCAGGCGTAACCTGCCATGAAAGGTTATGACTGCTGGCCATGTTATATGATGCATAGTTAAGGGTAAGCAGCAGTAGTGCTGGGTTGTAAAAGTCACTGAAACTATGCTATGCTCTGACAGACCTAATATTTCAGCTTTATGACCCAAACGCCAGAGGGTTTTATAGCATATGAAGATAGAGGGTTTTATTGTAATTACCTATCAAACAAGCTACTGAGAAATCTATTTTTGGGAGATTTCTGATTAAATACAGTTGAAGTCGGAAGTTTACATACACCTTAGCCAAATACATTTAAACTCAGTTTTTCACAATTCTTGACATTTAATCCTAGTAAAAATTCCCTGTCTTAGGTCAGTTAGGATCACCACTTTATTTTAAGAATGTGAAATATCAGAATAATAGTAGAGAGTGATTTATTTCAGCTTTTATTTCTTTCATCACATTCCCTGTCGGTCAGAAGTTTACATACACTCAATTAGTATTTGGTAACATTGCCTTTAAATTGTTTAACTTGGGTCAAACATTTCGGTAGCCTTCCACAAGCTTCCCACAATAAGTTGGGTGAATTTTGGCCAATTCCTCCTGACAGAGCTGGTGTAACTGAGTCAGGTTTGTAGGCCTCCTTGCTCGCACACACTTTTTCAGTTCTGCCCACAAATGTTCTATAGGATTGAGGTCAGGGCTTTGTGATGGCCACTCCAATACCTTGACTTTGTTGTCCTTAAGCCATTTTGCCACAACTTTGGAAGTATGCTTGGGATCATTGTCCATTTGAAAGACCCATTTGCGACCAAGCTTTAACTTCCTGACTGATGTCTTGAGATGTTGCTTCAATATATCCACATAATTTTCCTTCCTCATGGTGCCATCTGTTTTGTGAAGTGCACCAGTCCCTCCTGCAGCAAAGCACCCCCTCAGCATGATGCTGCCACCCCCGTGCTTCATGGTTGGGATGGTGTTCTTCTGCTTGCAAGCACCCCCTTTTTCCTCCAAACATAACGATGGTCATTATGGCCAAACATTTCTCCAAAAAGTACAATCTTTGTCCCCATGTGCAGTTGCAAACCGTAGTCTGGCTTTTTTATGGCGGTTTTGGAGCAGTGGCTTCTTCCTTGCTGAGCGGCCTTTCAGGTTATGTCGATATAGGACTCGTTTTACTGTGGATATAGATACTTTTGTACCTGTTTCCTCCAGAATCTTCACAAGGTCCTTTGCTGTTGTTCTGGGATTGATTTGCACTTTACGCACCAAAGTACGTTCATCTCTAGGAGACAGAACTCGTCTCCTTCCTGAGCGGTATGACAGCTGCGTGGTCCCATGGTGTTTATACTTGCGTACTATTGTTTGTACAGATGAACATGGTACCTTCAGGCGTTTGGAAATTGCTCCCAAGGATGTCTACAATTTTTGGTCTTGGCTGATTTCTTGTGATTTTCCCATGATGTCAAGCAAAGAGGCACTGAGTTTGAAGGTAGGCCTTGAAATACATCCACAGATACACTTCCAATTGACTCAAATTATGTCAATTAGCCTATCAGAAGCTTCTAAAAGCCATGACATCATTTTCTGGAATTTTCCAAGCTGTTTAAAGGCACAGTCAACTTAGTGTATGTAAACTTCTGACCCACTGGAATTGTGATACAGTGAATTATAAATGAAATTATCTGTCTGTAAACAATTGTTGGAAAAATTACATGAGTCATGCACAAAGTAGATGTCCTAACCGACTTGCCAAAACTATAGTTTGATAACAAGACATTTGTGGAGTGGTTGAAAAACAAGTTTTAATGACTCCAACCTAAGTGTATGTAGACTTCCGACTTCAACTGTACCTATTGTGGTCCACAAAGGGGGGTAGTATGTAATTATATTGATTTATTATGTTGGAATGTAAGACTAAATAAACTAAATGACTAAAATGTAAATGTACTGGAAATTCATGATTTTCAGTGAGTATGACTTCATGCCACTGTAGATTCTAGGTTTTCAATAAGAAGCTGAACATACAGAGTGATGTGCATTATGAGTGTTGATGCAGAAAATAGTTACAGGGCGACTGTGTATCTATCCAACATTAATCATTGTTACAACCTTGATCGAGAATTAAAGGCCAAGTGCAGGCAAAAACGTGATTTTCCTGTGTTTTATATATTATATATAAACTCAGCAAAAAAAGAAACGTCCCTTTTTCAGGACCCTGTCTTTCAAAGATAATTCGTAAAGATCCAAATAACTTCACAGATCTTCATTGTAAAGGGTTTAAACACTGTTTCCCATGCTTGTTCAATGAACCATAAACAATTAATGAACATGCACCTGTGGAACGGTCGTTAAGACGCTAACAGCTTACAGACGGTAGGCAATTAATGTCACAGTTATGAAAACTTAGGACACTAAAGAGGCCTTTCTACTGACTCTGAAAAACACCAAAAGAAAGATGCCCAGGGTCCCTGCTCATCTGCGTGAACGTGCCTTAGGCATGCTGCAAGGAGGCATGAGGACTACAGATGTGGCCAGGGCAATAGATTGCAATGTCCGTACTGTGAGACGCCTAAGACAGTGCTACAGGGAGACAGGACAGACAGCTGATCGTCCTCGCAGTGGCAGACCACGTGTAACAACACCTGCACAGGATCGGTACATCCGAACATCACACCTGTGGGACAGGTACAGGATGGCAACAACAACTGCCCGAGTTACACCAGGAATGCACAATCCCTCCATCAGTGTTCAGACTGTCCGCAATAGGCTGAGAGAGGCTGGACTGAGAGCTTGTAGGCCTGTTGTAAGGCAGGTCCTCACCAGACATCACCGGCAACAACGTCGCCTATGGGCACAAACCCACCGTTGCTGGACCAGACAGGACTGGCAAAAAGTGCTCTTCACTAACGTGTCGCTGTTTTGTCTCACCAGGGGTGATGGTCAGATTCGCGTTTATCGTCGAAGGAATGAGCGTTACACCGAGGCCTGTACTCTGGAGCGGGATCGATTTGGAGGTGGAGGGTCCGTCATGGTCTGGGGCGGTGTGTCACAGCATCATCAGACTGAGCTTGTTGTCATTGCAGGCAATCTCAGCGCTGTGCGTTACAGGGAAGACATCCTCCTCCCTCATGTGGTACCCTTCCTGCAGGCTCATCCTGACATGACCCTCCAGCATGACAATGCCACCAGCCATACTGCTCGTTCTGTGTGTGATTTCCTACAAGACAGGAATGTCAGTGTTCTGCCATGGCCAGCGAAGAGGCCGTATCTCAATTCCATTGAGCACGTCTGGGACCTGTTGGATCGGAGGGTGAGGGCTAGGGCCATTCCCCCCAGAAATGTCCGGGAACTTGCAGGTGCCTTGGTGGAAGAGTGGGGTAACATCTCACAGCAAGAACTGGCAAATCTGGTGCAGTCCATGAGGAGGAGATGCACTGCAGTACTTAATGCAGCTGGTGGCCACACCCCCCTTTGTTCAGGGACACATTGTTCCATTCCTGTTAGTCACATGTCTGTGGAACTTGTTCAGTTTGTCTCAGTTGTGGAATGTTGTTATGTTCATACAAATATTTACACGTTAGTTTGCTGAAAATAAACGCAGTTTACAGTGAGAGGACGTTTCTTTTTTTTTCTGAGTTTATTTTCACACTATGAGGTTGGAATAATACTGTGAAATTGTGAAAATTATGATAATGCCCTTCTAGTGTAAGAGCTGTTTGAAAAACAACAGCTGAAAATGTATTTTTGACTATTTGAAAACAATCACAGTAAGGTATTTAATGTTACCCAGAAATGATTTGATATAGAGATAGAAAACGGCTGCATTGGACCATTAAGTATGATCTGAAGGCACCGATCACACAGATTTAGGCGGATAATAGACATTTATTAATTAATCTATACTATTAAAAACACTGAGATGGCCAAGCCAAATCTATAACCTATTGCTTCTTCTCCACATCAGTCCTTTTTTATTCCCCATTAAAATATACATATTTGAGTTAGCCAGGCGTGTGTTGGAATAAATCACACAACACAATAATGTCTGAATTCATTCATTTCTCCAGTTTTATACATCCTCCACAACGTTACTTAACGTGATGGATGGTTCCTCCTTCTGTCATCCACTCAGGCCATGGTTTATATTATATCAGAGAGGAGCAGATTTAGGGAAGTATTGTCACCCCTTCCACTTCTGGATCTGTGGGTTTATGATATTATTATAACCTGACCGCTGACAACTTTCATCATCATCATCATCATCATCATCATCATCATCATCATTATTATTATTCTCATAATTATTATCATCACTTTCATCATCATCATTATTATTATTATTCCCATCATCATCATCATCATCATTATTCCCATCATTATTATCATCACTTTCATCATCATCATTATTATTATCACCATCATCATTTGTATCGTCATCATTATCATTGCTATGGTGATCATAATTGTCGTCATCATTGTCTTAACGGTCGTGGTTTCGCCATATTGCAATGCTATTTATTACAGATTATAGGCACTTGAGGCCATAATTTGGATCTCTTAGAATTACTTTATGATTTGAAGAACGATTATTAGGTCCCATTTAGCTGAGTACTCTGCATTATTGTGCCTAGTGTTTCAGCGTTTTGGTAGTTTCCTTATTTATGGCCTCTCGGGTTGGTTTATGATGATGGAGCATTCTACCAATGTCACTTCCCTCCTATCTCCTGTCTCCTCCACCCACCCTTTGACTATCCATGTCTGGGTCGAGGTTGATTCACTGCCACATCGATTGGAGGTCGTCTCCAGACTCCCTCTCTCCCTGGTGTGGTGACTGACTGTCCTACTCCCCTACCCTTGACTTCTCCTCAGTCTCTTTTGGTGTGACATGCAAGACCTGACACAGTTGGGTTAGAGGCATGGCGCTCTGCTCTTAAACACTTCTCCTGTTCGCCTCTCAAGAGCACTTCACACCATAACCGAGAGACACTGAGACACACAGAAGTGACTATAAGGCCTTCAGCTAGAGTTCAGTAGACTTGTATTTAGAGGTTCACCTCACCATTAGAACCAGCACTTTTGTGCAACTTAAAGGGTGGCTATTGTAAATTAATATAGTTATTGCAATTACGCTTGCTAAAGTCAAGCTCACCCACTGTTCTAATTAAAAGTACATAGACAAAAAAAAACATGCTGCCTTGTGTCGGCAGTTTTCAACAAACCCATCTTTTCATGGTTCTCATACACGGCTAACTGTTCTAAACAGTTCATGATCCTTTTAACGAGTTTCACAGTCATCACACTATTCTTTAGCAAAAGACGGTAAGTGTGTGCCTGTGGTTGCTTTGCTCTAAAAGAAACAGTGGAGTGACTAAGCCGAAGTGACGTTGAACAGCCTGTTGTGAGAGCCAGCAATGGGATGCCTTGCTTGCCAAAGGTCGATGCTAAAACCCTCGCCCCCGCAATCGTTTTATTCTTACACATACTTCACAATCAAGTCAATGCGCTGATGTCTACATACCTCGATCACTTATTCCAGATCCCGAACACATTTCCATTCCCGACTCCATCTCAATTCTCATTCCACAGCACTGAATGACAGAAACGAATGTCTTTGAATTGCAACCATTCGCCATAACATTAGCATGGGCATGGTTTGATTGGATTCAGGGTCGAAGGCAGGGAAAGAGACATTATCATTAAGTTAAAAAGTCAGGTAGAGAAAGAATCCCGTGTTCTGCTGCTGGAGGATTATTTGAAGATGTAATAAGTATTTCTTGTAAAATCCACATTAGATTGTGGCCCCTCCATAATTCATGGTGCCCTCAGAGTGAACATCACAGTGAGACCCTTCATTAAAAGTCAAATTTACATTTTCTCTCTCTACTGCTCTAATGCTGTTTTCACCGGCTCACTTACTTCTCCTTCTCCCTGAGAAAGCAAATCCTTATGAAACCTCACCAAGTATTACAAAGTCTTGCTATCTTCTTGAGTCCGTTATTTCTGATCCAGATACAGCCTAGAAGTGATCAGTCTACTGTTGTTAAAGGGATAGTTCACCCAAAATACATAAAATACATATTGGTTTCCTAACCCGGTAAACAGTCTATGGACAAGGTTTGACAGCAATCCACGCTTTGGTTTAGTTTCCCTGGCACTGTTTCCAAATGCTCACTTTGTGGCACAAATCCCATTCAAGTCACAGTACAGATATAAGCATTTTTCGCGCATCATGTTCAAATCATCTATAAGTGACTTTGTTGAGCTTCACAACCATGCTTTGGACATATTGCGCAAAACATGCTAATACCGGTACCAGGACTTGGATGGGATTTGTGCCACAAATGCTAAAACGTTAGCATTTGGAAACAGTGCCAGGACTTGGATGGGATTTTTGACACAAATGCTAAAATGTTAGCATTTGGAAACAGTGCCAGGGAAATAAACCCAAAGCATGGATTGCTGCATACCTTGTCCATAGACTGCTTACAGGGTAAGGAAACTAATGTATAATTTTGTCATTTGGGTGAACTATCCCTTTAACTGTACTTCTTGTTCGGATCCAAGTGTAGTCCTGCAAATCCACCACTTTATCCACATTGCTCCTGATCCAGGAACTGTGTAGTCATTCACAGCCATTGAGATTTTCACTGATCCAAGTACAGCCATTGCATGCTCCGCTCAGCCAATCTCACAGAACCGTGAAACCCTGATTTAATAAGGTCATGCAATTAGCTTTTAATCATCACTCAATACAGTCCCCCTGTATTTAAGTCTACAAAATTGATCACATTAACCTATGGCAACAGTGCAGTTGCATTAAGGCTTGTCTGTTTTTTAGGCCCCTAATGAGATCTAAGTGCTCCTTTCGGCCTGTAGGAGAACAGTGGGTCTAGTTTCACCGGGAGATAGCCCCTCTATTGAGGACACAAGGGCCTGTATCCATGGAGACACAGCCGTAACCTCTTCCATCTTCAGCCTTCTGCCCTTTGACCGCTCTCTTTCAACCACTAGCGAGGAAAGGGGCCCCTTCCAGAAACTCTCATAAAGAAACAATCACTTCAGGGCAGGTTATAGGTTTGGTCATGTGCTTTTTTGCCATCTTAGCTGAACAGCAATGTTCCCTATTGTTTGGAATGAACCAATTTCTTCTGGAGCAGCAGGTTCCACTAAAGTGGTCCTAAAAATACATCAAATAAGGGCACTTGTCAGAGCAGTTCGGGAGTACCGAAACAGAATAGACGTCGCCTGAACTGCTGCGATACTTTAGCCTGACTGATGTGTCTCATTACTGTGGACGTTTCTAATGTCGCAGAGAGACCCTAGTTCACCTCTTCCTCCGCATCTATCAGAGATGATAGAATGCTGTATATCTCTGACTGCTGGGGCCTGACAGTGTACTCATCCTTCCCTGCAAGGAAAATTGACTGTCTTCCTTCTCGGCCTCACAGCAAGCTGTGCCAGGCAAATGAAAATTGTCTATCTACTGTGTATCATTATGTGACGTGATTCAGAAACCAAATAATTGTGAATAGGGGATAGAATTGTACGTTGGTTTGTAGTGACCATACTCACTGTTTACTCGCTAATAACACTCTGTGGCGTTCCGTAATGATCTATCAGGGGGTAAATGGATGCTTCAGACCATTTGCCGGTAATACTGCAGACTTAGGGCAGTTAGTTATTAATCATTTGGGTTTACGGCGTGATGGCTTTCATGTGGGTGGCAGTGGTAATATGAGTTATGGGTTGTGGTCTCGCAGGGGTATTGACTGGTCTGGACAGGCCAGTATCTCAGGGGTGGGAGGTGGTGAGATGGGACGAGGCGGGAGTTGTTGATATTGATTTGGCCATCATTAATGTTGATGTGAATATGAGATATTGGCCTTGATGCTTACTTTGTTTCAGCCAGATCAGATTCCTGAATGAATGTAGGTCCAGCCGATACTCCGCTAGGCTGGTTTTGTTGGAAAGCTAAAATAAGCCTATCTTTGAGTGGGCACATTGCACCCTTCTACTTAGAAGTTGGTGAAAGTTGCTACTACAGAAACGGTGATAATGGTGTAAAAAACCTCTTTAGTACATTGTTACCCACCCACCCACCCTCTCACTATTTGCTACTATAATGTAGCCTACACGTTGATATTGAGTAATTGGGTTATGAAAAGGTCAAAGGGGTAACAATTACCAGTGGTAGCTGTTAACTGCGGTGCATCTCTGAACATCAATGCTATTGATCTACAGTGACGTCATTTAGTATAGTGCTAACAACACAGAGGGCAATTGAGTTTGGCTGGGCGTGTGAGAGCCGGTGATATATATATATATATATATATATATATATATATATATATATATATATATATATATATATATATATATATATATATATATATATATATACTGAACAAAAGTATAAACGCAACATGCAACAATTTCAAAGATTTTACTGAGTTACAGTTCATATAAGGAAATAATTTCACATAACTGGCCAGAGGCGCAGCCATGGGTGGGCCTGTGAGGGCATAGGCCCACCCACTGGGGAGCCAGACTCAGCCAATCAGAATTAGTTTTTCCCAACAAAAGGGATTTATTACAGACTCCTCCGTTTCATCAGCTGTCCGGGCGGCTGGTCTCAGACGATCCCACAGGTGAAGAAGCCGGATGTGGAGGTCCAGGGCTGGCGTGGTTACACGTGATCTGTGGTTGTGAGGCCGGTTGGACGTACTACCAAATTCTCTAAAATGACATTGGAGGTGGCTTATGGTAGAGAAATTAACATTAGATTCTCTGGCAACAGCTTTGGTGGACATTCCTGCAGTCAGCATGCCAATTGCATGCTCCCTCAACTTGAGACATCTTTGGTGTTGTGTTGTGTGATAAAACTGCACATTTTAGAGTGGCCTTTTATTGTCCCCTGTGTAATGATCATGCTGTTTAATCAGTTTCTTAATATGCCACACGCCAGGTGGATGGATTATCTTGGCAAAGGAGGGATGCATGCTCACTAACAGGGATGTAAACAAATTTGTGTACAAAATTTGAGAGAAATAAGCGTTTTGTACAAATGGAAAATGTCTGGGATCTTTTATTTCTGCTCATGAAACATGGGACCAACACTTTACATGTTGCGTTTATATTTTTGTTCAGTATACTATAGTTCGGAGAGAAGGAAAGAGATAGACGGAGACAAAAGGTGTAGCTA
Organism: Coregonus lavaretus; assembly: GCF_964263955.1. Classification (NCBI taxonomy): domain Eukaryota; kingdom Metazoa; phylum Chordata; class Actinopteri; order Salmoniformes; family Salmonidae; genus Coregonus; species Coregonus lavaretus. The sequence continues at coordinate 7,605,697 of NC_140027.1, forward strand.
CAATTCTGAGAGCTCTATAGGCACAGCCAGCAACCTGTAGTCATGCTAAAAGACAGAGCCATCAGAGACTATCTATTATTCAAGCAGCCAATACACTCAGCTCCACCACCACTATTATCCCCCAGTGTCTGAGCTCAGCTCTGTTTCCAATGTGGTGCTAGTGTAGCCACACACTGGGTGTCCTCAATGAGGCTGTGAGAATGCAGAGCTCTGTGTCGTGCCGTTGTGTGTGTTTGTGTGCGCCCGTAAGGCCTACGAGACAGTGAAGAGTTAGCGATACAGTACAGTACTTTGGCTGCCGTAGGCTGTACAAGCCATCTGGAGAGATGATTAGCCAGACATCGTTTTTTCCCCCTCTGCTCTTAGTGGTGTCTGGTGGATGTCTTGCAAGACTTCAGGCTAATTTAGATCTGCCAAAGCTATGATACAGTAAAACAAATCAAGTTGACTCACTCTCTCTTCATCTCTCTCTCTCTCTCCCTCTGCAGTTTGCTGTTTCGTGGTCCACAAGAGGTGCCATGAGTTTGTCACGTTCTCCTGCCCCGGGGCGGATAAGGGTCCCGACACAGACGTAAGTAGTCGTACCCCACCCTCTACCCCTCTACCGCTCATGTTCTCACAGCCTCTCCACTCTTAGGGTCTCTAAGCTTCTGTCACTGTACCCCTGCCAAAAGGCACCCCTAGTGAAAGGGGGCACCGCCAAGGCACATCTCTTCTAAGACTGCATCCCAATTGGCACCCTATTACCATATAGTGTATAGCTATATTGGTATAGGGTGCCATTAGGGACGCAGGCTAAGTATATGGTTACTCTCAAAGTGACAGCCTTGCAGGACGGACCATACGTCCTTGTCTCGATGACCAGGGCTGAGCATTAAGGAAGAAGAATGAGTCTGCTCCTTGTCTGACAGGGGATCATTGTATGTGGAGGCCCAGAGCTGTAGTATCATACATCACCTTGCTCTGTGTATTGGGAGGCCAGTCAGGCTAGTCTTTTTGGCTTGAAGTTGTAGGAATTTAATTTCTGCAGAGTTCTTTGGTTTGGTATCATAAAGGAGTTGGCTCTGTACTCTACTTTCAAACACATGACAACAACTTTCCATTTAAAACGGTGCATTTTGAAAACAAAAATGACCACCTGGTCCCTCTCTGTTTTAGTGCGGGTTTTTTTCAATTTGAGGCCTAATGAGTGACCTTCTAGTTCAGTGACTTTGGACACGTCTGCTTTAATCTCTCACTCTGGCAGGAGGTCGGATAATGAACAGTGTGTCCAGGACAGGGCTCTCTGGATGAATCATACCAGCTGATGGCCAGCTTACCTTGTTTTACCTCAGTATGCCTCATTTTACCTCATTTTATCTTCTGAAGGGTCACTTTGTCCCAGTCCTTATGTCACTCGAGGACACTTCCAGGTCCACTCCAAAGCAGGAGGCACAAAAGTTGTGTTTACAATCACTATCAGCCACTCAGAAGTCTGCAGTCATTCACTCGCTGTAACGAGCTGGGACATGGGGAGATCCCCCATGATTAAGACCTTTTGACATGCCCCAGTAGTCTAACTAAATGACAACCCACACCAGTGTCATATTACATTTCACTTTCAGCATCTGTGTTTAATTATTTAGTGCATAAATCTCTGCTGAATAAATCGTCCTTGGATCTCCATAGCAATGGATGAAGAGTGACTCCTAGTACTTTCCTCTGTGGGAGTGTGTCCTCCCAGCACATTAGGTGTGAAGATACATTAGCCTGGCCTAGAAGCACAGCACTCTCTGGCTGCATCCCAAAACAAACCCTATTCCCTATATAGTGCACTAGTTTTGACCAGAGACCTGGTTCAAAGTAGTGCACTATATAGGGAATATGATGCCATTTGGGACAACTTCTTTCTCCCTCTCATGGCGCTCTCAGCGTGGCCCTGTAACTGGAGATATGTCAGTGTGCCATTCAAGCTCCTCCACCGGCCGCTGACTTTAATAGAACGCCCTGCGGATGACACACAAGCTCTAAAGGAAATAGAATGTGCTAAGGCACATGTGTCAAACTCATTCCACGGAGGGCCGAGTGTCTGCAGGTTTTCTCTCCTCCCTTGTACTTGATTGATGAATTAAGGTCACTAATTAGTAAGGAACTCCCCTCACTTGGTTGTCTAGGTCTTAATTGAAAGGAAAAACCAAAAACTAGCAGACACTAGGCCAGTGTTTCCCAAACTCGGTCCTCAGGACCCCAAGAGGTGCATGTTTTGGGTTTTGCCCTAACACAGCTGATTCAAATCTGTGGAGTGCTAGGACCAAAACCAAAACGTGCATCTTTGGGGTCCAGAGGACCGAGTTTGGGAAACCCTGCACTAGGCCCTCCATGGAATGAGTTTGACACCCCTGTACTAAGGGATTCTCTTCGCTAGGGGGGCTTAGAGGGGTTATCATGAGAAGGGTAACTCCCCATTTTGTCAGCATTACAAATATGTTCATGTCAATTATAGTAATCCACTTTATGGATTTATTAGCATAGAAGTTGTCACTAGGCACAGATCTAGGACCAGCTTACCAACCCCCAAACTTAAACTTGTGAAGAACGTAGACTGACCTTAGATCTAGGGTAACTGCATCCTATCAGATATGTTATTAGCAAATTGGTAATCTGTGGCCACATTTCTCAGCACACAGTAACTGATTGTTGAGTTACATAATGTAAGAAAAGCACTGTTCTCACTGAAATGTGTCTGGTTCATGGGCGTACAGAATGCATCCAAACAAAAAGTGTGCGTTGTTTTATTGAGTCTGCTAATGTAGCCATAATGACCGCCGTGAGCCAACGTTAGCCTCGTGAAATACACGCATCTTAATAATTTAGCCCATTCCACATGGGATATGCCTCCCAAATGGAACCCTATTGCCTATTTAGTGCACTACTTTTGAACAGGGCCCATTAGTGCACTATATAGGGAATAGGGTACCATTTGGGACGCAGAAGGTTGTACAATGCAAGGGGATATTGGAGGTTGCAATGCAGGATATTTGCTCACCACAAGGAGCTATTGCACTGTGAATTGCCCAGACGGGATAGATTCACTGCAGATGTTAGCTCTATGTGCAGTTGCCCCTAGCAACCTAATTGCTAGGTGGGCAGAATCCAAAATAAAGGGGGAATACTAGGAGTATAAACCATGGTTGTGTCCCAAATGGCACCCTAATGCCTATATTGTGCACTACTTTCCATAGGACTCTGGTCAAAAGTAGTGCACCAAATAGGGAATGGGGTGCCATTTGGGATGCAACCCCTGACTCTGTCTGACTTAGGGCACTTCAGCAATATGGAAAAGCAAACGCATACTGAAGAATATGTTCCTAAAGCAAAGTGTACTGTAAAGGTCTAATGAAAAACGATTGTGCTCATGTCAAGCAATCTCCGAAGTCAGCCCTTTCCAGTTGAGCTACAGTGAGGGGAAAAAAGTATTTGATCCCCTGCTGATTTTGTACGTTTGCCCACTGACAAAGAAATGATCAGTCTATAATTTTAATGGTAGGTTTATTTGAACAGTGAGAGATAACAACAACAAAATCCAGAAAAACGCATGTCAAATGGAAGAAACATAAAAGAACTGTCAATCTCCCTCGACCTGGGGCTCCATGTAAGATCTCACCTCGTGGAGTCGCAATGATCATGAGAACGGTGAGGAATCAGCCCAGAACTACACGGGAGGATCTTGTCAATGATCTCAAGGCAGCTGGGACCATAGTCACCAAGAAAACAATTGGTAACACACTACGCCGTGAAGGACTGAAATCCTGCAGCGCCCGCAAGGTCCCCCTGCACAAGAAAGCACATATACAGGGCCGTCTGAAGTTTGCCGATGAACATCTGAATGATTCAGAGGAGAACTGGGTGAAAGTGTTGTGGACAGATGAGACCAAAATCGAGCTCTTTGGTATCAACCCAACTCGCCATGTTTGGAGGAGGAGGAATGCTGCCTATGACCCCAAGAACACCATCCCCACCGTCAAACATGGAGGTGGAAACATTATGCTTTGGGGGTGTTTTTCTGCTAAGGGGACAGGACAGCTTCACCGCATCAAAGGGACGATGGATGGGGCCATGTACCGTCAAATCTTGGGTGAGAACCTCCTTCCCTCAGCCAGGGCATTGAAAATGGGTCGTGGATGGGTATTCCAGCATGACAATGACCCAAAACAAACGGCCAAGGCAAGAAAGGAGTGGCTCAAGAAGAAGCACATTAAGGTCCTGGAGTGGCCTAGCCAGTCTCCAGACCTTAGTCCCATAGAACATCTGTGAAGGGAGCTGAAGGTTCGAGTTGCCAAACGTCAGCCTCGAAACCTTAATGACTTGGAGAAGATCTGCAAAGAGGAGTGGAACAAAATCCCCCCTGAGATGTGTGTAAACCTGGTGGCCAACTACAAGAAACGTCTGACCTCTGGGATTGCCAACAAGGGTTTTGCCTCCAAGTACTAAGTCATGTTTTGCAGAGGGGTCAAATAATTATTTCCCTCATTAAAATACAAATCAATTTATAACATTTTTGACATGTGTTTTTCTGGATTTTGTTGTTGTTATTCTGTCTCTCACTGTTCAAATAAACCTACCATTAAAATTATAGACTGATCATGTCTTTGTCAGTGGGCAAACGTACAAAATCAGCAGGGGATCAAATACTTTTTTCCCTCACTGTATAGGGCCATGTTTTTCCGGAGGCATGATGTGGATCAATTAGCTAGATTAGTGCAATTAACTGCTTCAAAATGGTTTCATTTGGCCACTCTGCTCTTTGTTGTCAACAGAGATGCTTGGCTAGTATTTGTAGTGTTGTGTAGTGTTTTGCAGAACAAGCATGGTTAATAGGTAGGGCTGGAAATTGCCAGGAACCTCACAATATGATATTATCACGATACTTAGTTGGCGATATGTATTGCGATTCTCACGATTCTATATGTATTGTGATTCGATGCTGTGATTTTATTCGATGTTCCAAACATATTGCTCGCTATATGTCTGCTGCAGAGGGACAAGAGTGCCATGAGAAAATGAGTTTTTATCAGTCATGGAAATAAAAGTGTTGAAAAGAGCTATGAAGGAAAAATACTGGAGTTTTGGTGCAGGTACAGGCAACTAGCACAAAAATAACATTGCGATATTGTCAAAGCGATATCGTCAGAAATAATATCCCGATGTAACTGTATCCATTTTTTCACCCATCACTATTAATAATGCATGGACTTCCTGGTCTCCCCCCCCCCATTGAGATGAAACACAGAGCTGTGAAGTGTGTGTGTGTGAACCTTCTGCTGTGGATGCACTGATTGACTGTGCCACATATATATATACACACACACAACATATCACCCTCAAACCCTTAGGACGTAGAGGAATATACACTAGATTCCCTTGTCTGCTCTGGTTTGAGCAGAAGTTGATCTGAGGGTGACATGGTTCTCTGTGCTCAGAGACAGTGGGGGAAATAAGAGTCATTAACTTTCAGCCTGAACTCTCTGCCTTAAAGAGACTCAGGCTGCATTCCTAATGACACCCTATTCCTTACATAGTGTACTACTTTTGGGGCCCATGGGCTGCGTTTACTCAGGCAGACCAATTATGATCTTTTTTTCACTGATTGGTATTTTGACCGATCAGATGTGAAAATATCTGATATGATTGGTCGAAAGACCAATTAGTGGGAAAGAAAATCTGAATTGGGCTGCCTGTGTAAACGCAGCCATCGAGTCTGTGTAAACGCAGCCATCGAGTCTGTGTAAACGCAGCCATCGTGCACTATATAAGGAATAGGTTGTCATTTGGGATGCAGCCTTAGCCCGAGAGAGCCAGTGGCTGAGTCATGAAGGACCCCTCCTGCCTCCCTCCCCAGTCTATTAACCCAGGAGCCTGAGTAGGCCCTGCCGCATGCCTGACGGTAAATGTAGCCTGCTAGCCGCCAATGTCTCTATGACATAATCATGCCCGTCTCTGGCATACTCCAACCCTCCTCTCCCCCTCTCCCCCTTTTTACCCCTCGCCCCCTATGGAGTCGAATACCAGCGTGTGCTCTCAGTAGCACATGTCCCTGCGCTTGCATGCCAGACCACAGGAGGTTGGTGGCACCTTAATTGGGGAGGGCGGGCTTGTGGTAATGGCTGGAGTGGAATGGGTGGAATGGTATCAATTAAAAACAAAGACATGGTTTCCATATCTTAGATGCCGTTCCATTTGCTCCATTCCAGCCATTGTGAGCCGTCCTCCCCTCAGCAGCCTCCAAAGAGAACATGGCTCATGCGCCGTGCGCTGGAAATTCAAAGCGATATTCAAAGCGACATTTTTGTGCTTAGCACACTGTTTTTGTCTAGTTTTTTTAGTGTTGACATGTACAGCGGAGCGGAGGGTGCTGCTCTCCCTGCTTCTTTAGCCAAATGAAAACCGACTTCCTCTCTCCTCCCTTTCTCTCTCTCTCCCGCGCTCTCTGTTTATCTCCTCTCTCATCTCCTTTCTTTCTTTCTTTCTTTCTTTCTTTCTTTCTTTCTTTCTTTCTTTCTTTCTTTCTTTCTTTCTTTCTTTCTTTCTTTCTTTCTTTCTTTCTTTCTTTCTTTCTTTCTTTCTTTCTTTCTTTCTTTCTTTCTTTCTTTCTTTCTCTTTCTTTCTTTCTTTCTTTCTTTTCTTTCTTTCTTTCTTTCTTTCTTTCTTTCTTTCTTTCTTTCTTTCTTTCTTTCTTTCTTTCTTTCTTTCTTCTTTTTTTTTTTTCTCTGTCTCTCTCTCTGTCTCTCTCTCTGTCTCTCTTTATTTCTCTCTTTCTTGCTCACTCTCGCTCTCTGAGCACAGTCCATTGGAGCCTGTGCTGCTCCGCTGGAGCTTCTGATAACTGTCACATAGAATTAAATTCATGAATGAGACCCAGGCTAACTAGACTACAGCAGCCCCATTTATTAAATGTGGCTAAGGAAGTTTGTGTTTGTGTGTGTGTGTCGGGGGGGGGGGGGGGGTCAACAAGCTTAATAAATGCAATGTTGTTAATGAGGTTGCTTTATTGAGCCTGTTGTTTGAATCATTTATAATAAGTACAAATCATTTTTTATAATATCTGCTTCCCAAATGGCACCCTATTCCCTGTATAGTGCACTGCTTTTGACCAAGGGCTCTGTTCAAAAGGAGTGGCACTAAATAGGAAATAGGGTGCCATTTTGGGCACCACCAATGCCTCAATGCACAGGATGCGAGGCTGCCTCTTTGTCCCTCCCACACAAATGAATGGTGTCAGATCATTGAGTCTGTATGGCTAATGAGGTTCATCATACCACACAGAGCTAATTATTATGATCCTCTGTCATGCAGCCTACTTGATCAAAGAACACTAAATGAAAGAGAGACATTGAATGAACATGAGATATTACTCATTACTACCATCTACTGATGTGAAAAGAATGATGCCGTCTGTGGTTAGATATAACCTAATATCAGTCATCATAGTTGTCATATACATGTATATATGGGGTGATCTGGTTATCAATTCCTGTATGTACAATGTTGGTAATAGATTACTTGTGTATGTGATTACTTGAAAAACAATGTTATTGAGCTAATGCTTATTTTCTCAATATACAAATAAAGCAGTGACCCCTTTTCAGTGTTTCCTCCAGGATTCTTTCAGTAGCAATGGCAGAGTTATATATGAAAATAATATGGGACAGTTTTGATGTGTTTGTCACACATTTGTGGGGCCTTAACTACATTTATAACACCAGTATAAATAACTTCAGTGGCGGCCACGATTTAGCCTAATGTCAGTCAGCATTGTTGTCATACATGCATATAGGGGAAACACTGCTTATGGTGCAGGAGAGATCCCTTATTTTTAGGCCTCTCTAGGGACTAAGTTTCATTCCAAAACGCTGTATATACATTTTCTGAAATGTTGGTCAACTAGCATTTATTGCCTTTTAAACTCTGAGCGGTTGTTTGGGCCCTGCACAGGTGAGTTAAAAAAATAGAAAGTAACAGATCATTTGAAATCTATTTAAATTGATATGTTAAGTGCATTCATCTTAAGATGGCTAGGTGAGACAACCACATATCACAGTCAAATATACAGGATACGAACATTCCATTCAGACCCCTTAACATTTTCCACATTTTGTTATGTTACAGCCTTATTCTAAATTGGATTACATAAATAAAAAGCCTCATCAATCAATACACAATACCCCATAATGACAAAGCGAAAATAGATTTTTAGAAATTCTTGCAAATGTATTTAATATAAAAAACGTATTTATATAAGTATTCAGAACCTTTGCTATGAGACTCAAAATTGAGCTCAGGTGCGTCCTGTTTCCATTGATCATCCTTGAGATGATTCTACAACTGGATTGGAGTCCACTTGTGGTAAATTCAATTGATTGGATATGATTTGGAAAGGCACAACATCTGTCTATATAAGGTCCCACAGTTGACAGTGTATGTCAGAGCAAAAAAGGTTGATGGAATTGTCCGTAGAGCTCAGAGACAGGATTGTGTCGAGGCACAGGTCTGGGGAAGGGTACCAAAACATTTCTGCAACATTGAAGGTCCCCAAGAACACAGTGGCCTCCATCATTCTTAAATGGAAGAAGTTTGTAACCACCAAGACTCTTCCTAGAGCTGGCCACCCGGCCAAACTGAGCAATCGGGGGAGAAGGGCCTTGGTCAGGGAGGTGACCAAGAACCCAATGGTCACTCTGAATGAGCTCCAGAGTTCCTCAGTGGAGATGGGAGAACCTTCCAGAAGGACAACCCTCTCTGCAGCACTCCACAAATCAGGCCTTTATGGTAGAGTGGCCAGACGGAAGACATTCCTCAGTAAAAGGCACATGACAGCCCACTTGGAGTTTGCCAAAAGGCACCAGGACTCAGACCATAAGAAACAAGATTCTCTGGTCTGATGAAATCAAGATTGAATTATTTGGCCTGAATGGCAATCGTCACGTCTGGAAGAAACCTGGCACCATCCCTACGGTGAAGAATAGTAGTGGCAGCATCATGCTGTGCGGATGTTTTTCAGCGGCAGGGACTGGGAGACTAGTCAGGCTCGAGAGAAAGACGAACGGAGCAAAGAACAGAGAGATCCTTCATGAAAACCTGCTCCAGAGCGCTCAGGACCTCAGACTGGGGCAAAGGTTCACCTTCCAACAGGACAAAGACCCTAAGCACACAGCCAAGACAACGCAGGAGTGGCTTCGGGGACAAGTCTCTGAATGTCCTTGAGTGGCCCAATCAGAGGCCGGACTTGAACCCGATCGAACATCTCTGGAGAGACCTGAAAATAGCTGTGCAGCGACGCTCCACATCCAACCTGACAGAGCTTGAGAGGATCTGCAGAGAAGAATGGGAGAAACTTGCCAAATACAGGTGTGCCAAGCTTGTAGTGTCATACCCAAGAAGACTCGAGGCTGTAATCGCTGCCAAAGGTGCTTCAACAAAGTATTGAGTAAAGCGTCTGAATACTTATGTAAATGTAATATTTCCGTATTTAATTTGTAATACATTTGCAAAATTTTCTAAACTTTCTTTTGCTTTGTCATTATGGGGTATTGTGTGTAGATTGATGAGGAAAAACAACAATTTAATCCATTTTAGAATAAGGTTTTAACTTAACAAAATGTGGAAAAAGTCAAGGGGTCTGAATACTTTCCGAATGCACTGTATATAGCATAAGGTACCGATAAGCAATTGTTTTTGATGAAAAAACACAGATGTTAATTTTTTTAAATAAATAAAATAAACTCTTCATATGTTGTTGAATGTGTGGCTCAGTTGGTAGAGCATGGCGCTTGCGGGTTCGATTCCCACGGTGGACCAGTACAGAAAATGTATGCACTCACTACTGTAAGTCTCTCTGGATAAGAGTGTCTGCTAAATGACTATTATGTAAAACGTTAATATTTCCATAGGCTATTGTATATGGAAACACTCATGGCTGTTTAGTCGTACATTTTCCTTTACTTCGTGAGAGTGAAATATGAAGTCATAAAAGCACAACTCATTCCTTCTCTAACAGTTTTATTGGAACAAGAATGAATCATGCAAAGCCTGTAGCAGAAGTATGAAATGAATCTTCTGTATTGTGATATACTGTATATATGTGGATTATTTACATTAAGCATATTGCGCCTTTCAACCTGCCAGAAGTTGTTCTTCAATCACAGGTCCTAGAGACCCACAGGGCAGGCTTTTATTCCAGCCCAGCACTAACACACTCCATAACCTAATCACCAAGACCTTGAATAGTCGAAACAGCTGCATTGGCACCGGGCTAGCACAAAAACCTGCACATCCTGTGGTTCTCTAGGAGCAGGACTGAAGAACTGTGGGTTCCAACGACTGACCAGTCAGGTGAGAAGAGAATAAGATAATAAAATGAGAAAAAAAATAAGCTTTTGTTGGAGCTTGCAACGTCAGAATAGAGGGTTCGTTTCCCCGGACCACCCATACATAAAAAAGCATGACTGTAAGTCACTTTGGATGAAAGTGTCTGCTAAATAGTATATTATTATTATTATTATTATTATTATTATAAATAAGAAGAGATGTGTGTGTGTGTGGTGAAGAGGGTGTGTGTGGTGTTCCCATGCCCCCCTGTAAGCCAGAGGACAAGGGGTAAAAACAGAACACAGAGTTTATTCTGTCTCGTAAATGTTTATCATGGACTTTGGCCCTGCATCCAAGGATGCCTCAAAACTATGTCTCCAACTATTCACAATGGCTAATTAGGTTTCATTACAAATAATTAAACACAACCAGATCTAGTGAACATGTTGTCTACTTAAATATTTAGAATGTTTTTGCTTTGCCTGGGGAAAGGGCCACTTCACATAATGCCTGTCAATGAGTCTGGCAGCACATGTTTTAGTATAGCACCATAGTGAGCTGCAGTATGTTACCCTGGTGAAGCACTTGTTCAATAGCAATACGCCGCAATACCTCATAATACGACTGTGATTGATGATAAAGAGCTATAACAGTGTTTTGATAAGGGTATAAAGGGGATAAAATGTACACTTACGCACTGCAGTGTTCTAGAATGTTGGACCGTTGGCTTTCATACTTTTTGAATTCTCAGCGCAGCACATTCAACACATTCAAATGAATTGAGGACGCGAACCGGCGACGCGTTGGTTGGGAATTGTGTGGAGGTGTGTGTGTTCGGGCTGTAGGTCCCCGTAGCTATGTCACAATGGGACACCGGACCATCGTGTCCTAGAGTCTTTGGATTATGTTTTACGCGTGAGGCTCACAGTCTAAATAACCTACAACTCAGTCCCAGTGAGCAAAACTAGTTGAAAGGACGTCATTACAACCTGTTTACAACCACAACTTATTGTAATCTACATCCAGTTGTCCACTGGGTATAACCTACAGCCCAGTGTTTTGACTCAAACTCAATGATTCCAACAGTGATGAACTATCACTGGAGAGCTTGTTTATGAACATGTCTGCTGAACTCATGTAAGCTTTGACAAAGGCCAGTAGGTCAACACATTGGCGATTGTACCAAAACTGTGGATCTTATTTTCACAAGCAAGCTATGTGCCAAGACCTCAAGTGCCATGTCATATAAGACAATATTCCTCCTAGATATGTGAGGGGTCCACCCCTATATGCATCTATACGAAGAGAACCACTGCACCAAATGGCGCTCCCTTAGAGTACATAGCTGGGTGCATCTCAACAGCCTTAATTGGCTTCCTTTCCTCATCTTATTTCCTTCAGCTGCACTGATGTGGAACATTTGTTGTTCTGGTGAAAATATGCTAGATAGACTTCACCTATTCTCTGGGCTCAGATGGAGAAGAGGAAGCTTCAGACTAGTGAGATGCTTCATCCTCCCAGTGTCCTGAGTCATGGTGCTGTGATGTCATCTCGCTCCAGACCCCTGTGTTTCTGCCTCACTGCTGAGAGTGTTGCTCTGGGCCCCACTGCCAGAGTAATTGGGTGCATCAATGCTACATTGATTTGATTAAAGTCCCCCCCCCCCCCCCCTCCATGCACACATACATGCACGGATGCACAGAGACACAGACACACACTCAAGCGCACACTCTCACACATACACACAAGCTGAACACTGACGTGCACAGATGCACACACACACAAACACACTAACACTTTTTCTCTCTCACTTACACACACTCCCCTATCCTCCCTCTGGTGAGGCTTGGGCGGATCTTGAGGATGTGGTTAATGTATGTGGGGTCTGGCTGTCCTGTTCTGCCTGGGTTTCCCCTTAGTGCATCAGAGCAGTAAGACCCCTGTGGTAATGGAGCAGATTAGCTCTGGGATAAGAGACAAAAACACACACTCACACTTAAGTGAGCAAACACACACACACACACACACACACACACATTCACACACATTCACTTAAGCAAGCAAATATACGCACACACACATAGACACACAGCCAAAATGACCCTTTTGAAGTCTGTAATGCAGTATCACTCCTCTCTCCTCTCCTCTGTTTACCAATGAGCTAGAAGAGTGTGGTGGCAGCACAAGAGCAGGACTTGGTGAAGGGAAGTTCCCCTAGGTTCTGTTTACCAACAGCTCCTTCAACTCTTAACGAGCACTAATGGACCTTGAGTCCATCTCTCTAATGGCCTGTGACATGCCTGTCTGAGAGAAGATTTGGGTCTGCATCCCAAATGGCACCTTATTCCGTCAAAAGTAGTGCACTATATAGGGAGTAGTGTGTCATTTGGGACACATACTTGGTTTCTGGAGCTGTGGTGAGTTCTGTGGATGCTAGGCTACACCGTAAAGCACTGAAGCACTTCTCGATGCAACACCCCCTGAGGGAAGGGGCTATGGATGGGTCTGCTGGCATGAAATGTATCCCCCTTGTGTCCTGTCTCCTAGGGAGTCTGGTTCCTGGAGGTGTCAGCGGCCCTGCAGACCTTTTAAAGCAGGTTCTGTTTTTTATTCTGGGCTGGCTGGTGTCTTGGTTCCCACTGATCACACACACTTGTTTATGCACGCACGCACGCACACACACAGCGTGCACACACAGTGGGGCACTGCTGGGACTTTTGATCCCACCCACACTTACTTGGGCATCATAATTGAACATTGCTGGAAGAGCAGAGTCGTGCATTGATCAACCGTGGCAGCAGCACTCTTTTGTTTATCCCCATAATGGAGCGATAGTGCTCTCAGAGCTCATCTCTCACTTTCTCTTTACTTTACTTTGCTGAAGGCCGACCTTGAAGAAACACAGGTAGACGGTGTAGAGAGAACAAGAGAATTACAGAAAGAAGAGAATAACAGAAGGTGTGAGGAGGGGGGGGGGGGGCAATAGACGTTATGCAAGAGATGACATCAAGCCCCCCCTCCTCCTTCCTTCCATCCTTAGGTCAGAGCCTCATGCTCAGCCGGGGAAAGTGTGTCGTCTGGACAATGTCAGCGTCATGCCCATGCTGTGCCCACATTGCAGCAGTGAGCGATGCCCAGTGTTTTTTTTTTGTTTTTTTACACGTGCACCAACTCCATTGCCACAGGGGGGTGGTCTCATTCATAACACAACACGCTGTGTTGTCATAACGTCATTGTAGTCACACAATCTGTCGCCTAATCAGACCCTTCCATAACCTCCCTGGCCAAGATTTAGCTGAGGTTCTTATTTAGGGCAGGGCTGAATAAAATAGTTCAACTAAGGTAATTCACTTCATGGATGAAAGTGAAAGTGTCATAAATAACTTTATAAATCCACATAAGACACACAAGTCATCATAAGACACTCAAGTCCTCATAAGACACTCAAGTCCTCATAAGACACTCAAGTCCTCATAAAGCACATAAGTCCTCTTAAGTATTTGTATTTGTATTTATTATGGATCTTCCTGGAGTCCACACTCTCTACCAGGGACTTTTCTCACCTCAGAGCAGAAACCCTGGTGTCTAACCTCATCACCTACACAATATGGTGGAGTACACCACCCATGACAAAACACACACTTCAGAGAGTGCAGCAGTTCAGAAGCTGCATAGAGAAAGAGATGATAGGATGCATTGTGCTACACAGGTCAGTGCTAAGGGCATCCAGACCTTTTTCATCTTTCTCTCCTTTTCTCCCTGGTTTCCTAGCATCGTCTAGCTTTGATGAGTTCAACCTGTTTCTTTTCTCACTCTCTCTCTCTCTCTCTCCGTCATTATCTCTCTAGTAGTCATGTGATGGTTTGAAGTTTTCTTGCACAGACAATACTCTCCTATACTTGTCTGTATCTGTGGGTTCAGCAGTGGGCGTCAGAGCTGGACCAGAGGATCTGAGACTCATCTTTCTCAGCAGCGTCTGGCAGGCTCTCAGTGTCACGCCCTGACTCAGGGGACGCTTAAATGTTGAGTCAGGGTGTGTATATTCTTTGTTGTGTGTTTTCTATGTTTCGATCTATTATGTGTGGATCTATGTTGGCCGGTGTGGTTCCCAATCAGAGGCAGCTGTAGCTCGTTGTCTCTGATTGGGGATCATACTTAGGCAGCCTATTGGCACTAGTGGGTTGTGGGATCTTGTTCCGTGGAAGGTATGTTGTGTGTTCTACCTTGGACTTGACGTTTCGTTTCCTTTGTTGTTTTGTCGTGTGTTTAAAGTGAATAAACATGTACGTATATCACGCTGACCCGTCATTAGACGAACGTGACTCTCAGGGCCAACTGGTTTTCCCCAGAGCCATGTATTTAGAGAGTTGGGTCAATGCGGTTTCTGCATTATGATCCATTTACATGACACTTCAACATTCTATTGTAGCCATCTTAGCTCCCCCCATTAACATTACATGGGGAATATTTAAACAATGCTATGGACAGTGGGGTCTGAAATGATTTACACCCTTGATAAATATGAGTAATAATGACTGTATAAAATAAATAATTCAAATACTCAGCTTTATTGTATGCTCAAATAAATGAGGCGTGAGAAAGTTACAGCGGGTCAAAGATCATACCCCCAAGACATGCTAACCTCTCACCATTATCAATAACGGGAGGTTAGCATGTCTTGGGGGTATGATCTTTGACCCTCTGTAATTTTCTCACTCATCATTATTCACGATTCATTCAGGATTATCCGTCATCATGGTAGCAGTGTTTAGAAACATATTCTATTCTTATTTACAATAAAATGGACTCCAATGTGAATCAATACATTAGGGGTGTGCCGAGTGGTCGGACAAAACGAGTGTGGCTCAGTTGGTAGAGCATGGCGCTTGCAATGCCAGGGTTGTGCGTACGATTTCCACGGGGGACCAGTATGAAAATGTATGCACTCACTACTGTAAGTCGCTCTGGATAAGAGCGTCTGCTAAATGATTAAAGTGTAAGTGTAAAGTGTAATATGGGCAATTTTCGGGATACGATTATGATCTGAGTATTTTTGGGAATTATCTGTGATCGGGAAACAATTCATTTTCGGGTGCCGGTGTCTTTCTCATGTCAGTCAGTCAAGTAACTCCTCGATCACACCTGCAGTGTCATTAAACTTTTGACTACTTTATTTATTAGAATCTTTAGGGGTGTCAATAATTTTTACCCCTACCTTTTTTGAGATATTTTTAATTATTACTGGTTAAACAAAATCTCTTTCTCTGAGCAATTGTATTAGTATAAAATAACATCATTTCCCGAAGAAAATTGCATACAATATATCTCAGTATTTGAATTATTTTTTTCATACAGTCATTATTTTTCCTTTTTATCAAGGGTGTCAACACTGTAACAATATTCAAAATTCAAAAAGTTGGCCTAACTTTTTGAATTTATGGCCAGATATATGGCTCTGGTTTTCCCTAACCCCAGAGGTTACGTCACTGTATCCTCATAAGAGGGGGCCGCAGCCTGCCGCTTACGAGAATTCCTCACACCGCTCGCCCCCCTCCTACCCCCTAGCTAGACCCCATCCAGCCCAAAATTCTCTGGCGAGACTTCTCCCAGAGCGTCACAAGTATTACTAATGGTTGTGTTCCAAATGGCACCCTGTTTCCTATAGTGCACTAGGTTTGACCAGGGCCCATAGGGCTCTGGTCAAAAGTAGTGCACTCCATAGGGAATAGGGTGCCATTTGGGACTCAGGTAATGACTAGCAGAGGGAATGATGGAATGGCTCTTGGCCCAGAATGAAAACACTGGAGAGATGCTGGTGCCCCATGAGTGACCTCTTATAAAAGGGAAATCAATCCGAAAATTCTACGAAATTCTACAACATGGCTGTATTACTGATGATGAACCTTTTGATGATATCCATCTTGACTTGCTAGTGGAGGAAAGGGCCTCGATAATGATGGTAATTTACCTTTGTTTGGAGAATGAAAAATGTATGCACTCACTAACTGTAAGTCGCTCTGGATAAGAGCGTCTGCTAAATGACTAAAATGTAAATGTAAATGTTTCCATGAGCTGAAACTATATCTCATTGGGCCTAACCTGTGTGTATGTGTCAATGCCAATCTTAGTTGCACCTCAATCCATGTCAGTGTTTGGCAAAAGCCAATGCCTCAGATGTTTTAGTTTGTTTTGCGAGCCTACACTTTAGAGCAGAATGAATGGGGGAAAATGGGTGGGGGTTTGTGATAATGATACAATAATTGTAATGATCAGAGCTGCGGTGAAGCAGCGAAGCGATGCCTGTGAGCACATGTGTGGTAGAGAGATAGATGGGGCTGGATTTGGGCTGCCCACGCTTCAACAGGTAATCAACACTCCTCAACCAAAATCAACGCTCTTGAACCAACACTTGTCACATCTTACAGCCGACCAACATGAGAGAGACAGATAAGAGGGATGGAGGGAAAGAGAAAGGGAGAGAGAGAGAGATAATGATGGGAGTTTGGCAGTGAGGGATAGAGAGATGAAAGAGAGCAAAATGCTATAGATAATACGACTCAGGGTATGACCCAGATGCAGACACAGAGACGGAAGGTTCAATACACAGAGTAGTTTGTTAAACCACAGGAGGCAGGCAAAGGCAGGTCGAGGACAGGCAGAGGTTCGTAACCAGGTCCGAGTCCGACAGGTACAGGGCGGCAGGCAGGCTTAGGGTCAGGGCAGGCAGAAGTTCGTAAACCAGGTCAGAGTATAGGACGGCAGGCAGGCTTGGTGTCAGGGCAGGCAGAATGGTAGGGCAGGCGGGCTCAGGGTCAGGGCAGGCAGAAATGGTTGGAACCGGGAGGACTAGAAAACAGGGACTAGAGAAAACAGGAGTACGGAAAAACACGCTGGTAGGCTTGACAAGACGAACTGGCAACAGACAAACAGAAAACGCAGGTATAAATACACATGGGATAATGGGGGAAGATGGGAGACACCTGGTGGGGGGTGGAGACAAGCACAAAGACAGGTGAAACAGATCAGGGTGTGAAAATAGAGCGGGAGAAATAGAGGTAGAGTAAGAGGCGGATGGGATGACGTTCATGGAGAGAGAGGGGGATGAAGAGATTGCAAAATGTGAAACAGAGGAAGAAAAAAGGGCAGTGAGGGAGAAACCGAGTCATACTCTAATAACGCTTTAAATGCTCATGACCAATGTTCCTCTGGGACTGCCGCGCAGAAGAAATATCAGCCCAGAGAAACACGAGATTGAACTTCACTGAACTTTCTAGAGTTTTCCACATTAGTTAACACTATAAACGTTTCCCTTTACTGTGAGAATTGTGATCGAATCAACGCAATATTAGCCACTTTCAATGCAACATACCGAAACAAAACAAACTATGCAAGAGATTTTGTTATAGGCAGTGCGCATCGGAATAGGATTCTATTGCAATGACAGGCACAACTCAGGCCCGTACTCTACTCAGGCTGGTGCGCCATAACCAATCAGAGCTGCAGTAGGCCTATATGCAAATAGACCATTGCCATACAGTCAGGGAAAAAAGTATTTGATCCCCTGCTGATTTTGTACGTTTGCCCACTGACAAAGAAATTATCAGTCTATAATTTTAATGGTAGGTTTATTTGAACAGTGAGAGACAGAATAACAACAACAACAAATCCAGAAAAACACATGTCAAAAATGTTATAAATTGATTTGCCTTTTAATTAGGGAAATAAGTATTTGACCCCCTCTCAATCAGAAAGATTTCTGGCTCCCAGGTGTCTTTTATACAGGTAACGAGCTGAGATTAGGAGCACACTCTTAAAGGGAGTGCTCCTAATTTCAGCTTGTTACCTGTATAAAAGACGCCTGTCCACAGAAGCAATCAATCAACCAGATTCCAAACTCTCCACCATGGCCAAGATCAAAGAGCTCTCCAAGGATGTCAGGGACAAGATTATAGACCTACACAAGGCTGGAATGGGCTACAAGACCATCGCCAAGCAGCTTGGTGAGAAGGTGACAACAGTTGGTGCGATTATTCGCAAATGGAAGAAACACAAAATAACTGTCAATCTCCCTCGGCCTGGGACTCCATGCAAGATCTCACCTCGTGGAGTTGCAATGATCATGAGAACGGTGAGGAATCAGCCCAGAACTACACGGGAGGATCTTGTCAATGATCTCAAGGCAGTTGGGACCATAGTCACCAAGAAAACAATTGGTAACACACTACGCCATGAAGGACTGAAATCCTGCAGCGCCCGAAAGGTCCCCCTGCTCAAGAAAGCACATATACAGGCCCATCTGAAGTTTGCCAATGAACATCTGAATGATTCAGAGGAGAACTGGATGAAAGTGTTGTGGTCAGATGAGACCAAAATCGAGCTCTTTGGCATCAACTCAACTCGCCGTGTTTGGAGGAGGAGGAATGCTGCCTATGACCCCAAGAACACCATCCCCACCATCAAACATGGAGGTGGAAACATTATGCTTTGGGGGTGTTTTTCTGCTAAGGGGACAGGACAACTTCACCGCATCAAAGGGACGATGGACGGGGCCATGTACCGTCAAATCTTGGGTGAGAACCTCCTTCCCTCAGCCAGGGCATTGAAAATGGGTCGTAAATGGGTATTCCAGCATGACAATGACCCAAAACAAACGGCCAAGGCAACAAAGGAGTGGCTCAAGAAGAAGCACATTAAGGTCCTGGAGTGGCCTAGCCAGTCTCCAGACCTTAATCCCATATAAAATCTGTGGAGGGAGCTGAAGGTTCGAGTTGCCAAACGTCAGCCTCGAAACCTTAATGACTTGAAGAAGATCTGCAAAGAGGAGTGGAACAAAAGATGTGTGCAAACCTGGTGGCCAACTACAAGAAATGTCTGACCTCTGTGATTGCCAACAAGGGTTTTGCCACCAAGTACTAAGTCATGTTTTGCAGAGGGGTCAAATACTTATTTCCCTTATTAAAATCAAATCAATTGATAACATTTTTGATATGTGTTTTTCTGGTTATTCTGTCTCTCACTGTTCAAATAAACCTACCATTAACATTATAGACTGGTCATGTCTTTGTCAGTGGGCAAACGTACAAAATCAGCAGGGGATCAAATACTTTTTTCCCAAGTTAAACAATTTAAAGGCAATGCTACCAAATACTAATTGAGTGTATGTAAACTTCTGACCCACTGGGAATGTGATGAAGGAAATAAAAGCTGAAATAAATCATTCTCTCTACTATTATTCTGACATTTCACATTCTTAAAATAAAGTGGTGATCCTAACTGACCTAAGAATGGGAATTTTTACTAGGATTAAATGTCAGGAATTGTGAAAAACTGAGTTTAAATGTATTTGGCTAAGGTGTATGTAAACTTCCGACTTCAACTGTATTATAGAAGGAGCCTTTTTCTTCTTAAGGTACAACTTCCCTTACATATCTCTGAGTCTGGGCACATCATCACACAGTGAGTGGTGACATAATGTTACCCACTGTGCTGACTATGAGGAAAACTTCCTTGGCCTGGAAGTTATCAAGCTTCTGTGTGTGTGTGCGTGCATTTGTGTGCGTGTTTGTACGAATGTGTAGTGGGTCACAGCCCCAGCGGGTGGTTGATGGGGGCACGCCAGCCCAGCAGGGAGGCCTCATTAGGGAGCTGTTTTTTAGGCTTGGGGCGCGGGCGTAGCACGATGGGTGCCATCAGCGCCCTCACTCTCTCCAGGCCACAACACACACTATCTCTCCCAGATCTAGGTTGAAAAGCCCTAACTTTGTGTGACTAGTTGACATATAGAGGTGAACAACTTTATGCAAAAGCTTACCTGAAAAAGCAGAGAAACATTATTGACTCTTTCACTTTTCTCTGCTTTTCCAGGTCAGTTTTGCAGGTACAGTGTGTTCCACGATTGTATGTCAAGTAGTTAGTCCATATAAAGAAAGTGTTGTGTAACATCATACGGAAGTCTTGTAGTGTTATGTATCATATGTCTGACCATAGTTTGTGACCTAGTCAGTATAAACGTTATGTGTCATCTCTAAAGATTCTGGGGGAAGTGGTAGGTTGGGCTTGGGGCAGGGGTGAATGAGTGAGTGTATGGGGGTGGGGTTACCGTTTTAGGGTACAACTTCAATAATAGCTTAGTAGTCCTAGTAATGAAGTATATTGGTGTTAGGAATACAATGACCGGTATATTCGGTTTTCACGACTGGCACACACTATTCCAAAATATGGCGATAACTCTTGTCTAGTAACCACTCTGCCAGTAGCTTCTCTCCTAAGTGTCTCATTACCAGTGATATATGTGTAGATTTGGCTAGCAGCCATTTTGAGTGCTTCAGTGTAGTGAACCTGGCTCTCTGTTTGGAGAGGAGCCCAATAGCGCTCCCACTGAGCTCCATAAGGTCATTTGATTATCAAACTATTATTACAATATTAAAATCAAATCACGTATATGATCAAACTGATTATTAAAATGGCTGTGTATCTCCAGCACCTTGTTAGCCACCTGTCTGTATTGCTTTAGTCATTTTAAATGCAGGTAAGGAACCCCCTTGTGTGTTAGCGAGCCTCCCTCTCTTCGCTTTGCAGTTTAGGGAATAAAAAGGCCAGCTCGACGCTCGCCTCGGGATAAACGTTAGCTCTGTTTTGTTCCCTTGGATGGACCCCTACCCCCCCCCCCCCCCCCATGCTAAATTCCACAACATTGTTAGCATCTCAATGAAGCCTTATCTGTGGATGAAACTCGCTACTAGCCCAGCCTAGCCTAGCTAGGGCGTGTTTTAAATGGAAGAGAAGGGATTGACTGAAGCAAATGGAGTATGCTAATGTTTTAGCTGTGAATATAATCATGTCCTTACACTGACTGACGTTGCTTCACTTCACTGTCAGGATGAAATTACAGTGTATCACGCCTTAAAACTCACTTTCTAATAAAACAAATCTGAAATGACACTGCTTCACTGACAGGAACATGGTATCTACCGCTCTCTCTTCATCTTTCTCTCTAACTGTTTCTCATCTCCCCCTTTATTTCTCTCCCTGCCTTTCATCTGGCTCCCCCTTTCCTATCCTCTCACTCTTCTTCTTCCTCATCACCTCTACTCTCTCTGTCTATCTGTGCTGTATAATTACCCCCGTCAGGAAGTGGCATTGTTGTGTTCTGGTTGTGACTTGGCGGCGGGGAGCAGCGATGGCTGTCGCCGTGGGCGGCCAGGCGGGAGAAAGTGACTTCTTCACTGGGAGGGGCTCCCAGACCGCCGCCGCCAAATGTCACCTCACACTAAGGTGTGAGAGATGGGGAGACAGGGGAGAAAGGAACTGGGAGGGAAGCATGGTGACGATCGATGCACCCTGAGGGGGTCGTCTGGTGTTGTGACCCTCCAGTGCTCTAGATATGATGCGGTGACCCTTTGGAACCTGGAAGAGTCTTGTGGGACCCTATGTCATTCAAAGTCTGTTTTGAGAGCACACACCCGACTGCTGTCCTGCTAGTAGACAGTGTTGCATCAGAGGGGTGTGTGAACCAGGGGCAGATGAGCCCCCCTGCTTCCAGTGTGTGGAAGTGACAGCAGGGTGATGTATTTGAGCCACTGCAGCAGAAAAACAGCCTCTCTCTCCCCTCTTTCTGCTCGCACCAATTACCACGACTACAAAAGACAAGCTCTCTCTGTGCCCTGACAAAGAGGGATAGATTCTCCCTGTTGGGAATGACATGTTGGATAGTAAAGATTTGGTACCCTGCATCTGCTGCTGCTGTACTTTAATTTACCCCATGGCAGGCAAGCTGAGGCTGTGTGTGTGTGTGTGTGTGTGTGTGTGTGTACGTGGGGCCTGTGTGTGTGTATAATCAGAGCCCAGAAGCTGTAGCAGAGGGAGCTATGTTTAGCCCTATTCCCCTCTGTTTCTGTCTCTTCTCCCCCTCCTCTCATCCCTCTTTCCGCTCCTCCTCTCACTCTGTCTGACAGTACGGACCACCTGCAGAGCCACGCGGCCATCTATCGCCAACACACTCCATCCTATGCCAAAGAGACTGCACCCCCTACCTTCCCAAACATGGGGCTTGTTCCCGCTCACAGCAAGGTTGTGTGTGTGTGTGTGTGTGTGTGTTGATGCCTGTTTGTTCCTGTGAAGGTTGGCCAGAGGGCCCAAACGGACAGTGTAACCATCTTTAAGGTGAGACATTGTGTTCACTCTGACTCTCTTGCACCACGCTCCTCTTTCATGACTGGATGACCTTAGTATTCCTGTTGACACAGTGTGAAATAATGACACATGTAATCTGACTCAGTGGGTCAGAGTGCCATGGTGAGCTGCCCAGGTTTCATTGGAGTGGATTGTAGAGATGGATGGAGGGATGGGGGTGGGTGAGTGGGTGGATGAGTGAGTGGTAGATGGATGGATGGATGGATGGATGGATGGATGGATGGATGGATATGTGGGTGGGTAGGTGGATGGATGGATGGGTTTCCTTGGATTGGATGGATGGATGGATGGGTTTCCTTGGATTGGATGGATGGATGGATGGATGGATGGATGGATGGATGGATGGATGGGTTTCCTTGTAGTGGATGGATGGATGCCTGGGTTTCCATGGAGTGTAGGGGAGGTATGGATGTGGAGTGGAGGGGAAGAATGGATTGATAGATTAAGAAAGGGAGAGAGGGAGGAAGCATCCTTGGGGTAGACAGACAACATTGGGTCAGCTGTTCAACATCAATGTCCTTCAGGGCAATTCAAACAGACATACTATTTCTTTATTTCTGTATTGCTTGAAAAAAACTGAATTCAAAATGATCTCATGATATATAGAAAGAGTATGTCTGTTTGAATTGCCCTGAAGGATATTGATGTTGAGCAACTGACCCAATGTTACCACATCTAATTTCCAAACCTCATACAGTAATGTACAAGTCCATTCTCGACACAAACACTGTACGTAAATACACTCCTTGAAATTCCTGTGAATTCACTTGAAATTGCACTCAATATCTAACAACCCCCATTCTGACATTGCAATGCACCCATTTCAATTCAGATTTCCATTCAAATCTAATTGATATTGGCTCCAGCACTACTTCTTGTCCAGGGCCACGCTGTGAGTGTTGTTTATGCAGTATTGTGAGTGAGTATGATAGTACTTGCCGATAGCAGTCTTAGAGGACCTCCCCTAATTGGCCCAGATTGGAGGTTGGTCACCCTGTACTCCCAGTAAGAGCCCTATTGATTGGCTGAGACTTTCTCCAGTTACCTGCCCAGAGGAGCCAGACTGATTAGAGAGAGAGGAGGGGGCGGGTATGAGAGCAAGCACTTGAATGACTGATACCACACTCTGGCCCGAAATGACCCGCCAAACACACCATTATTCTCTCTCTCTCTCTCTCTCTCTCTCTCTCTCTCTCTCTCTCTCTCTCTCTCTCTCTCTCTCTCTCTCTCTCTCTCTCTCTCTCTCTCTCTCTCTCTCTCTCTCTCTCTCTCTCTCTCTCTCTCTCTCTCTCTCTCTCTCTCTCTCTCTCTCTCTCTCTCTCTCTCTCTCTCTCTCTCTCTCTCTCTCTCTCTCTCTCTCTCTCTCTCTCTCTCTCTCTCTCTATCTATCATTGTATCTCTCCCTATCTCTCTCTCTCTCTCTCTATCTATCATTGTATCTCTCCCTATCTCTATCTTCCACTGCTGTCTCATGAGAGTGGATGGGGGTTCTATTATTGAATGTGCTTACTGGTGGACATAGAGTAGTGGACACCTACTGCTACAGACTCCATTGATGTTGGAAAGACCTTTGATCTAAAGTGAATAGAACATAACAGCCACCCCACTTTATCAGGTATTTCAAAGGACAGATTGGCTGCTTGTCAAACTGGTACGTCCCAAATGGTGCCCTATTCCCATTTTAGTGCACTACTTTTGAGTCAACTCTGGTCAAAAGTAGTGGACTATATAGGGAATAGTGTGCCATTTGGGATGCAACCACTGCCTTCCGACTGGAACGGATCCATGATACGCTCGATAGGCGACACACGACCCATGGTGACCGGATCAACACTTTACAATGGCCCTGGTCTGTTAGCGCTACCGCTAACCGCATCTGCCTCAGGCTTGCAGAGCGGTTAGTGCACAATGCTAGCCTCGCCAAGCCTCCCTGTTGGCATAGATCAATGGTCTTTGGGTCTTTTAAGAAGGTCTCACGGTAGCCGGCTAGTCTTCGGAGCTGACGACAGCAGCTGCTCCCAACAGCCACGCCGCTGACAGATAAGCTCTGTCAAGGGGAGAGTTAGTGAATGGATCATGGTATTTATATATGGCTATCACGGCTGTGGTGAGGGATTCCACAGCTTACCTAACTGTCAATCAACTAGCTGTAAAGGAGGGGTGAGGGGGGCAACCAAGGCCACTGGCCATTAATGAGATATCATGTCGAGAACATGGAGGGCTTGGTGGAAGTGTGGTTTGTTTTGGAAGTCTCTATGAATGGAAGCATCTGATTTATGCCATTCTATTTTATGCCCTGTAGTTTAGATTAAAGTATTATTCTACTCTTGTTGTGTGATGTGTAATCAACAAGACCATTTTCAGTCTTTTAAGTTGACATTAACATTCTAGTGAGCTCCTCAAGTCATAAACTTCCTCATCCAGGCATGTTGAATGTATCACTAATGTACAGTATTACTGTGAAACATCCCAGGCAAACTCCTGTATTGGAAGATCCCAACCACCTCCTCACCCCAACCCACCCCCGCAGACTTGCTAACATCATCTCAACCCCCACCCGCCCCCCTTTTTTGGGGGGATGCCCTGCTGCACCGCCCCGGCAGATGGGTAATTAACCAGCGCTGGTTGGCGATGGCAGCGCTAATTGCGCAGTGCTAATTACGAAGCGCTAAGAGAGAAAGTGCATGAGGCCTGCTAATTAGCGACTGGTTCCGACAGTGTGGCTGTGACGGCGCTGTTTGTTTTCATCTATCTCCCCACTCGGCCCCGCCAGCCGTTTGATCAGCTAAGGCCCTCGTCTCTTTTTGATCTGCGATTCAATGCCACAGATAGCCCCCCTTGTCTGTCACCAGACACACACACTTACTTGCTTAAGGTAGTCCATCAAAGCCAATGATGACTTCCACTACTTCTCATGGAGCAAGCAAGAAACTACACACACACATTTCCCAGAATAATGCCCCTCATTCTAGCTGCAAATAAAGCTAGAGAGAAGAGAGTTAAAAACATTGGTGAAAACACTGCAGAGGTATACATGAGAATTAGAGTAATGGTACACTCTTAGAAAAAAAAGGTTCCTAAAGGTTTCTTTGGCTGTCCCCATAGGAGAACCCGTTTTGGTTCCAGGCAAAACCCTTTTCGGTTCCAGATATAACTTTTTTGGGTTCCAAGTAGAATCCTCTGGGGAAAAGGTTCTACATGGAACCCAAAAGGGTTCTACCTGGAACTAAAAATTGTTCTTCAAAGGGTTCTCCTATGGGGACAGCCGAAGAACCCTTTTAGGTTCTAGATAACACTTTCTTTTCTAAGAGTGTATGGGAAGAGTCATGGTTCACACAGTGCATAGTTGTGGATATTGCCATCCCATATAGGATCAAACATATTGATGTTTTGCCTGTATTTCTCCCAGTGGTCTCTCCTTGCTTACTGCATGAGCTGGAAAGTATCCTGCCAAAGGAGCTTTCCCCAGAATGGTGTGGGAGACATTGATCCATTCATAGAATAAATGGGCTTATATCCTTGACAAGTGGTCCTTTAAAATACAGCTCAATTCATCTCTGCAGCCTAGTGACTAGTAGCTTGGTGCGCCTAGTACTGTGCCGTAATATTGTGGTAAGGTGACTGCATGGGGGAGAGTGCTTCGTAGGTAACAGTGTATTGACATTTTAATCACGTTTGTGCTTCGTAGGTAACAGTGTATTGACATTTTAATCACGTTTTTTATGAATATAGAAGAATAAAGCTGTGTAGCTGTAGGCAAGACCTGTAGGCCTGCTACGGCACAACAGACATGTCTTCACTGCACAACAGCCATGTCTTCACTGCACAACAGACATGTCTTCACTCCACAACAGACATGTCTTCACTGCACAACAGCCATGTCTTCACTGCACAACAGACATGTCTTCACTGCACAACAGACATGTCTTCACTGCACAACAGCCATGTCTTCACTGCACAACAGACATGTCTTCACTGCACAACAGCCATGTCTTCACTGCACAACAGACATGTCTTCACTCCACAACAGACATGTCTTCACTGCACAACAGACATGTCTTCACTGCACAACAGACATGTCTTCACTGCACAACAGACATGTCTTCACTGCACAACAGACATGTCTTCACTGCACAACAGACATGTCTTCACTGCACAACAGACATGTCTTCACTGCACAGAGATGAACAGAGTGAATAATGAAATAGACGGCCATGTTGTTGTGTATAAGAACTTAAAAGCCCTTCTGATTTGATCAAATCTTTTTCCACTGTTGTTTGCCTGCGTTTTAAATCGGTTTGCCTCCTGGGTCTTGGGCCTTTTAAGTATGACTAAGTCATTTTTATCAATACGTCATCATCATCACCTGGAGGTTGTGTTTGTATGTACTTTAATTTCCCCTAAAAGAACTGGCAATCAATGTTTTTATCTTCACAATTACTCCAATTTCCTTATAGTAAATTGTCTGGAGATTGGCCCTCTCCTCTTTGCAGCTTAACGGTAGACTCAGTGAAATGATGTTGCCATGAGCAGCACCGTAGATATTGCAATGAGCGAGATACCAGACGCCGCTCTCACACAGTCACACACAGTATCTGCGCATTTGCACAGGTTCGCTTCATGTTGTTACAGTGTAGTAGCAATGGGACCAAAACAGCGGGGAAGTTTTGCTTCGCGCTTCAACGCTCTTAGTTGTTGCGAAAATTATTCCATATTTTGTTGTGTTACAGCCTGAATTCAAAATTGATTAAATATATTTTTTTCTCTCACCCATCTACACATAATACTCCATAATGACAAAGCAAAAACATGTTTTATTACAAAAGAAATACAGAAATATATAATTTATATAAGTATTCACACCCCTGAGTCAATATATGTTAGAATTACCTTTTGCAGCGATTACAGTTGTGAGTCTTTCTGGGTAAGTCCTGTAAGAGCCTTGCACACCTGGATTGTACAATATTTGCACATTAGTCTTTTAAAAAGTATTCAAGCTCTGTCAAGTTGGTTATTGATCATTGCTATACAGCCATTTTCAAGTCTTGCCATAGACTTTCAAGCCGATTTAAGTCAACACAGTAACTATGCCACTCCGTTGTTTTGGTAAGCAACTCCAGTGTATATTTGGCCTTGTGTTTTAGGTTATTGTCTTGCTGAAAGGTTAATTTTTCACCCAGTGTCTGTTGGAAAGCAGACTGAACCAGGTTTTCCTCTAGGATTTTGCCTGTGCTTAGCTCTATTTCGTTTATTTTTATCCCCAAAAACTCCCTAGTCCTTGCCGATGACAAGCATACCCATAACATAATGCAGCCACAACCATGCTTGAAAATATGAAGAGTGGTACTCAGTGATGTGTTGTGTTGGATTTGCCCCAAACATAACACTTTGTATTCAGGACATAAAATTAATTTATTTGCCACATTTTTTTTGCAGTTTTACTTTAGTGCCTTATTGCAAACAGGATGCATGTTTTGGAATTAGTTTATTCTGTACACTCCTGTACTGTTCCTTCTTTTCACTCTGTCATTTAGGTTAGTATTGTAGAGTATATCCTAAGTAGAGTAACTACAATGTTGTTGATCCATCCTCAGTTTTCTCCTATCACAGCCATTAAACACACTGAGCAGTTTTCTTCCTATCCGGGAACTGAGTTAGGAAGGACGCCTGTATCTTTGTAGTGTGGGTGTATTGATACACCATCCAAAGTGTAATTAATAGCTTTACCATGCTCAAAGGGATATCTTTTTTTACCCATCTACCAATAGGTGCCCTTCTTTGCGAGGCATTGGAAAACCTCCCTGGTTGAATCTGTGTTTGAAATGCACTGCTCGACTGAGGGACCTTACAGATAATTGTATGTGTGGGGTAAAGAGATGAGGTAGTCATTCAAAAATCATGTTAAACAATATTATTGCACACAGTGAGTTAATGCAATTAATGTGACTTGTTAAGCAAAAGTTTACTCCTGAACTTATTTAGGCTTGCCATAACAGAGGGGTTGAATACTTATTGACTTACATTTCTAAAAACATAATTCCACGTTGACTTTATGGGTTATTCTGTGTAGGCCAGTGACACAAAATCTCAATTCTATCCATTTTAATCCCACCTTGTAACACAACAAGTCCAGGGGTGTGAGTACTTTCTATATCAGAACGTTGATTAGCTGAATCGGGTGTGTTATAATGGTAGGTCTGGTGCAAAAGCCTGCATACCCAGTAGTTCCCCAAGAGGAGCGTAGGCGTAACAGGTCAGATTTGATGATCCCAGCTCACCGTGTCTCATTACTAGCTGATGTAATGCTGTCACCTCCTGCTCCACACACACACCACTTAATTGCCTGGTTGGTCCGGTTCGCTCACACGCTCCACTCCAGACATGCCTCTCTCATTAACTTGGGGAGGAGAGGACCACCATGTCCAAGAGCAAAACAGGCAACGATTCGCTAAAAAGAGAAACAATAGGTGAGCATGCAAATTGATTTTAATATATTTTCTTCATGAATGTGATTCCCATTGTGTAATATAATCTCAAGCGTAGCCATCGGTTGCAGCCATAGATCATTTCTGCCGTCAATCTCAATTAAGAACCAATTTGTCCACTACTTTGCCCAGCCAAGAAAAGGATCCATGCTGATGTTGTTGCTCCATCCAGCTGCAATTATGTTTTCCCTGTACAAACCAGTCAATCATCTCCTATAATCCTGTAACCTGATCCCCCACAGAATGCTACGCTAACTGCTATGCTAATGCAGGGTTTTCCAAACTCCTGGGTGCACGTTTTGGTCTTTGCCCTAGCACTACACAGCTGATTAAAATCATCAAAGCTTGATGATGAGTTGGTTATTTGAATCAGCTGTGTAGTGCTAGGGCAAAAAAACAAAACTTGCACCCAGCGGGACCGTTTGGGGAAACCCTGCGCTAACATAGCAACAGGTCTGACCTGAAAGGCCAAGGTGAAAGGCCCAATTAGATCCTAATGAGAGACTGGCCACAGGGGTGGGTCCTCAGCCCCACAGTCCACATTCCCCACCGTCCTCTGGTCAGACATACTCGTTTAGAGGTAATATGGCCAAAGTGTGGGACATCGTGTCTCTCCCCAGTGACCATTTATGTAGTGCCTGGCATATCTGTTAGGGGGGATTGTTAACACGCACCTGAATGACGAAACACTTGCTATTTATATTCATATTAAAAAGCTTGCTAATTTATATTCACAATCAGATTTCACCATCTCTCTTTATAACTTTACTGTAGGCTTCCTGTGAATTATCTTGTGAAGGGAAATCCTAAACCAGTCAGCAAGCATTTTCAATACCCATGCTAACTGACGTGACCAGAGATAAAAACAATAGATGAAGTCCTCTGCAGCTGAACATGACTCTCCTCCCCTCCTCTTATTCATGGAAGGAGAGAACAAGGCAAAACATGGAAAACAAGAGGATAATCCTTCAGGATCAGATGTGTGTGGGTGGACATGAGTAACTGCAGCTGGCGCGACAACCCTGTCTATCTCTCTCTCTGTCTCTGTCTGTCTCTCTCTCTCTCTCTCTCTCTCTCTCTCTCTCTCTCTCTCTCTCTCTCTGTCTCTGTCTGTCTCTCTCTCTCTCTCTCTCTGTCTGTCTGTCTGTCTCTCTCTGTCTCTGTCTGTCTCTCTCTCTCTCTCTGTCTCGCTCTCTGTTTGTCTGTCTCTCTCTCTCGTGTGCTCTCTGTCTGTCTCTCTCTTTCTCTCTATCTATGTATGTCTCAGTCTTGCTGTGTATCTATCTCACTCTCTCTCTCTCCCTTCCTCCCCCTCTCCTTTAAACCAGCCCGGTCTGCTTCGCCGAACACACAGTGCGGACAGCTAATTAGGGGGTGTTTGCCATGTGTGTGTGTGTGTGTGTGTGTGTGTGTGTGTGTGTGAGCGAGAAGTAGGAGACGACAATGCAATTAAAATACAAACACTCACTCAGACACTTTTATTCCGGGGCCTTAATGTAGCATCCAACACGACAAGGGGATGGAGTGGGATGAAAGTGGGAAATTGAAGCGACTTGAAGGGGTGTGCGCCAAGGTGCCCAGTTAATTCCAACTGTAATGTGAGACAGCTGGGGAGCTGGAGAGGTGAGACGGCTGGGGAGCTGGAGAGGTGAGACAGCTGGGGAGCTGGAGAGGTGAGACGGCTGGGGAGCTGGAGAGGTGAGACAGCTGGGGAGCTGGAGAGGTGAGACAGCTGGGGAGCTGGAGAGGTGAGACAGCTGGGGAGCTGGAGAGGTGAGACAGCTGGGGAGCTGGAGAGGTGAGACAGCTGGGGAGCTGGAGAGTTGAGACAGCTGGGGAGCTGGAGAGGTGAGACAGCTGGGGAGCTGGAGAGTTGAGACAGCTGGGGAGCTGGAGAGGTGAGACAGCTGGGGAGCTGGAGAGGTGAGACAGCTTGAAGAGTAGAGCTGGGACGATAAACCAAAAATGATCGACAACGACCATACCAATCACTTATCGCAGGCATTTTGCTAATATCGTTCATTGCGATAAGTAGCCTATACTAGAGAAATGTTTTAAATGAAATAACTTTGCTAGTATGGGTGATTATTAACAGGACAATTGATGGCTACAGCTATCAAGCTAGTAGTAGTAGTTTAAAGGATAATAAAACAAACTGTGGTGCACATTAATGTTATAAACGTATAGTTCTATTTATCGTTATCGCGTCAATTCAGGCAATTTATCGCGATCTGGATATTTGTCTATATCGCCCAGCTCTATTGGAGAGTGTCCCAGAATCCTCAGGCTGGACCAAGTGTCACTGTGACACAAGGATAAATGACAGAGTGAATCACATCGTACCTCCTCACTTAGCTCTCGATTACCCCTCAACAAGACATATAGCATCGTTCCCTTTCTCTCCCTCTTCTTTCATTAAGTGTGTTCCCTTTTTGGCAGACAGTGTTAGATTGTGTCTCGAGGAGTCTGAGGAGATATTTTTGGCTGCTTTTTCAGAGCTTCCTTCAGTGGGAGCATACATTCATCCCCACTTTCCTGGAAAAGAGAGCAGCGCTCCGAGAGGTTTCCAGTTTTATAAACAGCCAGGTGTTCACATCAAACGAAATTCATTGCAAAGGGGTAGTCTGGGTGGGGTTCTCAATGCAAATCCACTTAAAAAGATTGGATTGGACTCTCTAAAAGAGGCTTATGGCTGAAATAGAGAAAAAATCTGGAAAGTAGTATGCCACTTGACTAACTGGCAGCCTTCCAATTTTCAGGCGAAAGGATGAAATCGCTGTATCACACACTGTTGAATGCATGGGAAATAGGAATGAATCAGTCCCAAGTTTTCCATGCAGTTTGAGTACTGAGGCATTGGCCTAGTCATGGCATATTGACAATTTAATTAAATTGACGCTTCGGCTGTGAGTGACGCACAGTTGGCAGTATTCTCCAATTTGAGTATGGATTATGAGTAGGGAGTGTGATGCGTGCCGCTAATGAATATCAGATCAGATTTTCCATATGTGTACTCCTTCCGATGTACCATTTCTCCTCAAATTAGGGGTGACAGATGAAGGGACAATTAGTAACACGTATACATAAATGCAACTTTCAATGCACTCCCTTCAATGATGCTGATGTGCTATTTACATCAGGCCTCCAACGATTTCACATAACAACATGATCTCAGTTTGCTATTCTATTGCAATGCCATGATCCACTATTCCTGTGGCATCTGACATCGCCTCTATCCAGCACAGTCTACGGAAAGACATAAGAACTCCCTACTGTATTTACCTTTGGGCTTTGTTTCTTAAGGAGATGATGTGCAAGATGGGACATGCAACTTTACTTACCATCCCCCATATTTGTCCTAGGTAGAGATATTGCCAACACCTATTTACTTTAGAAATTGCCCCAAAGAGAGTTTCAGTCGAGCAAGACC
The DNA here is from genome assembly GCF_964263955.1 of Coregonus lavaretus. NCBI lineage: Eukaryota > Metazoa > Chordata > Actinopteri > Salmoniformes > Salmonidae > Coregonus > Coregonus lavaretus. Next base: position 7,638,148 of record NC_140027.1, read on the forward strand.
TGGAATGTTTTCTCATCTATAAAAGAGTGCAGTATTGAAAATGAAAATGCAAGCAAGAAAACACTGAGTTATAAGGACTGAGTTCATAATTGTGACAGGCAAGCCAATGGAATTAGTTTGTAGCATTGAAACAACTGACTGCAACACGGAAACGTGAATGTTGTCACCATAGACCAATGCAATTACTTAGTATTCTAATTCCTAGTTCTATGGTTGTAACATTGGCTTCAGAGTTTATAGGCCTGCATTACACTCTTTCATTTCTTCATAGTTCAACAGCAAAGTAAGCTGTAAAATAGACCTTACCCTTTATAGGGAAATATACACTGCTCAAAAAAATAAAGGGAACACTTAAACAACACAATGTAACTCCAAGTCAATCACACTTCTGTGAAATCAAACTGTCCACTTAGGAAGCAACATTGATTGACAATCAATTTCACATGCTGTTGTGCAAATGGAATAGACAACAGGTGGAAATTATAGGCAATAAGCAAGACACCCCCAATAAAGGACTGGTTTTGCAGGTGGTGAACACAGACCACTTCTAATAATAAATAATAATATGCCATTTAGCAGACGCTTTTATCCAAAGCGACTTACAGTCATGCGTGCATACATTTTTGTGTATGGGTGGTCCCGGGGATCGAACCCACTACCTTGGCGTTACAAGCGCCGTGCTCTACCAGCTGAGCTACAGAGGACCACCACTTCTCAGTTCCTATGCTTCCTGGCTGATGTTTTGGTCACTTTTGAATGCTGGCGGTGCTTTCACTCTAGTAGTAGCATGAGACGGAGTCTACAACCCACACAAGTGGCTCAGGTAGTGCAGCTCATCCAAGATGGCACATCAATGCGAGCTGTTGCAAGAAGGTTTGCTGTGTCTGTCAGCGTAGTGTCCAGAGCATGGAGGCGCTACCAGGAGACAGGCCAGTACATCAGGAGACGTGGAGGAGGCCGTAGGAGGGCAACAACCCAGCAGCAGGACTGCTACCTCCGCCTTTGTGCAAGGAGGAGCAGGAGGAGCACTGCCAGAGCCCTGCAAAATGACCTCCAGCAGGCCACAAACGTGCATGTGTCTGCTCAAACGGTCAGAAACAGACTCCATGAGGGTGGTATGAGGGCCCGACGTCCACAGGTGGGGGTTGTGCTTACAGCCCAACACCGTGCAGGACGTTTGGCATTTGCCAGAGAACACCAAGATTGGCAAATTCGCCACTGGCGCCATGTGCTCTTCACAGATGAAAGCAGGTTCACACTGAGCACGTGACAGAGTCTGGAGACACCGTGGAGAACGTTCTGCTGCCTGCAACATCCTCCAGCATGACCGGTTTGGCGGTGGGTCAGTCATGGTGTGGGGTGGCATTTCTTTGGGGGGCCACACAGCCCTCCATGTGCTCGCCAGAGGTAGCCTGACTGCCATTAGGTACCGAGATGAGATCCTCAGACCCCTTGTGAGACCATGTGCTGGTGCGGTTTGCCCTGGGTTCCTCCTAATGCAAGACAATGCTAGACCTCATGTGGCTGGAGTGTGTCAGCAGTTCCTGCAAGAGGAAGGCATTGATGCTATGGACTGGCCCGCCCGTTCCCCAGACCTGAATCCAATTGAGCACATCTGGGACATCATGTCTCGCTCCATCCACCAACGCCACGTTGCACCACAGACTGTCCAGGAGTTGGCGGATGCTTTAGTCCAGGTCTGGGAGGAGATCCCTCAGGAGACCATCCGCCACCTCATCAGGAGCATGCCCAGGCATTGTAGGGAGGTCATACAGGCACGTGGAGGCCACACACACTACTGAGCCTCATTTTGACTTGTTTTAAGGACATTACATCAAAGTTGGATCAGCCTGTAGTGTGGTTTTCCACTTTAATTTTGAGGGTGACTCCAAATCCAGACCTCCATGGGTTGATACATTTGATTTCCATTGATCATTTTTGTGTGATTTTGTTTTCAGCACATTCAACTATGTAAAGAAAAAAGTATTTAATAAGATTATTTCATTCATTCAGATCTAGGATGTGTTATTTTAGTGTTCCCTTTATTTTTTTGAGCAGTGTAGATCACTTTCAAACCACATACTGAGGAGACCCTTCCCTTTTTTAGGGTAAGGGCTACCACATATAACTACAAAACATACTGTAGGTAGGGATGTTGCGGTGACCTTATTACCACCACACCGGTAGTCATGACCTGAGTAAAATTCCACGTGACCTTTGAGTCAACGGTAATCTCCTTTTGCATAGCCTAGTAATAGGGATTTTTTTTATATCTTCGTAATTAATTGGGTGACACATTACCTTTAGCTATACAGAATATCTCACCATCTCCTCCTCTTTCTCCTTTATTCATTTCTTGAGCGTGCAGAGGCGCTGAAATATTTTTTGTTGCGAAACTATGTTACTATCGATGTTCCCGAACAGATTTCACTTGGTTTCGCAAATTAAGCACTGGGTAGCTGCAGGAACAAGGTTGGAGAGCCCATGGCATACATAGTCTGGGCGGAATATTACCCATCAGGCAGCGAGAGCATGCTCCTCAAACAGTGGTTGATGCGTGGAGTGAAATAAGTGTTCCTATATTTATGTCTCAGCTGCTCATGTTAAGCACATGCTCCGCTATAAAACCAAAGTGGCCTACCCATCATCATTGAAAACGGACCGGCGGGAAAGCGCTCGGCCTCCATTCGCTATTCGAGATTATACAGATGACATGTATTTTTTCCCCTGTCCCTGTTCATGCCCATTTGACATATTAGTAAAGACCAGATTAAATTGAGAATAATTGAGAATGGGTGAAAATATGATCACTTGATGAGAGAACAGTGGAAGGAATAGCGCGCAAGCTTTTTTTGCTACTTTCTCAAATCATCAATAGCCTATAGTTGCGTCATGCAGCCTATATATGTTTTGATTTCTAAGGCATTCTAAGGTTTGTATCATTCACAACTAAAGTTGCCAAATAACTCTAAATCTAGCGTATAGGCCCTGTTTCAAATTATAACTTTTACGCTCAACATAGCCACTTCATATGCACACTCGCTCCGGAATGGGAAAAATATAGTTTTTATTTCAAGTTCAATTATATTCTTCATACTATAAAATCATATAATATAAAATAATGGCATGGGACTTATAAGCATCTCTTGTCAGCTAAATGAACAAGCCTACAGCCTATGGCATGGAGCATTATCGATCAGATAACATACAGTAGGCCAACTCATATTCTGTTCTTCTGAAATACATTTTCTTAAAATCATAATGTTTCTTTAGACCTGAATAAAATAAGTAATGGATTTATTGGGATGGTGTATATTCAATTGATTTATTATACTTTTTAAAATGTAGATGTTGCAAAGGCGCGCATCAGCGTCTTGTATGTAGCTTGTATGCGTGGAGGCCTGGCGATAATAAATGTGTTTATGTTAATGAATGGCATTTCTTTGCATGACAATAACTGGCTGACAAAATGTCATGACCGCCACAGCCCTACTGTAGGTATTAAGAAGATTTCCTACATGCAGAGCCCCATCTCAAATCTTCTTCTTTACTATATCAATATCTCATGATCTCTTTAATGTCATTATTATCAACATGTCTCGATCTCTTTTGAATATCGTAATTGACTTTACTTCAATATCTTTTAATCTCTTATTTATTTCAGTTTTTTCATTTTTAAGATGGGCTAACAATAGATTTCATTTCCAGCGAAGCTCGGCATACTATGTTCTGACCGGCCCGTGTAGGACTAACTCTTTTATCTCTAACTTCCTGTTCTCCGTGGATATAAAAGTGAGTCATTATTGGTGTGATTTGACTATCCAAATTCCAGTACGAAAACCGTCTCGTAAACCGGCTGGTCACGTTTGGAGATTACAACATAAAGCCAGACACAACAGTGAAGCTGTTCATACTCTACATATAGTGCTACTGCTCCAGGGAGTCTACCATGCTCTACCATACTGAACTATGATAGGCTGCAATACTGTTTGTAGGGGTGACAGATAAAGGGACACATTTTCTCTCCTTTTGATCTCCTACACTCGCTTAGACCTTTTATCTTTGTTCACCATGCTCCACTCTCCTATTTGATCTTGGACAAATTCTCCTATTTGATCTTGGACAAATCTTAGAGTGTATATTGGCACACAATGCTCTTTGGCCTCAATAACGCTCCTACCCTGGTCTGGGATCAGTTTCACAGCACACCTATCCAGGTGTTGCAGATGGCAGCTGGAGGGCTGTATACTGACTTCAGAGCTGGGCTGTATACTGACTTCAGAGCTGCCCTTGATGATCCAGTGAGAGATAATCATGTCAGAAAATAATATGGTGTCAGAAGTCTACTGCTTTGATACACACGTGGCTCACTGTAGAGGGAAACAAGGAAAAGATGCCCAACGCTCTCTGTGTGTCGATCAACCGTTGCCTGCAAGTATGAAAGATAAAGGAGTATCAAAGGTAATTAAAATGACACTACTCATTTGAGCTCTTCGTATCATCTCCCATTATGACTCATGGTGTCGTGTTATACCAATGACACTAGTAACCAACCATTACTAAAGATTGTTTGTGGACACTAATCCTATCTGGACTGGCTGTAAAATCTCAGCTAAAATTAGATTATGTATTTTCTCCTTTGTAATAGTAATGTAGGATGAAGTGGCCCCTATACACTGATCTAAGGTCAGTGTTTGTTTTTTCCCCCAATTGTTGAAGTTCCAGTTTGAGTAGTTAGCACCCCGGGGTACTGTGACGTCAGTTCAAACATGTTCTTTTATAATGATATACATTACTAGAACATGTCTGCAACTCTAGTGAAACCCCAATTCAACATTAGTGTATAATATCTATCCTTTACTTTTCTGACATCTGTTAGTCATCTAATCAGTTTCACACCTACTTTCTTTGAAGCAAATTGATATACTGTGATTCTCCATAAAAAATAAAAAATAAATCATAATGTATACCAAATAATTTATAGTGTATAAGACTGATTTAAAATGCACCAGCATCACCTGGAGGACGGGGTTGTGTATTAGCAAGGTACTGAACTGATACATGAAGGCCATGGTCTGTTGCTCTTTGCCTCACACAAACCAATTACGGAGTGACACATTTTCACCCAATTACAACAAAGCTTATTGGTATGTAAAGTTGAAGACTGTTTTTGCTGCTATTACCAGTTCGGAATATAATGTGGTGTACACTACTGCTACAAAGTCACTGTTCCATTTCTTTGTATGTCCCAGTACATGCACAGTGCCTTCAGAAAGTATACACACCCATTTACTTTTTCCACATCTTGTTGGGTTACAGCCTGAATTTAAAATTGATTGACCTACTGTAGAAGTTGGATTTTCACCTCAAGTGTGGCTGAGGTTAATTGATTGGACAACCACTTGAGTTTTTGATCATGGGTATTGGTCCAAATATGAGTAGTTCATAAAAAAAAGCAAGCGTGCCGATTGCAATCAATGCACAATCAGCGCTGGAATTTCGAGCCTGCGGGACATGTTTATGACAGCTTTTTATTTTATTTTTACAGACCATTTGACAGCGTCAAATTAAACAGTCAGTGCAGAAGAGAATGAGAGGTTTGGAGATTGAGATGGTTCTATTTAGAAAAGTACTATATCCTCTCATTTGTAATTCTGTAAAAAAAAATCCCTTTTTCAATATTAAACAGAAATGATTTAGCCCTTAGCCTTGTGTGTTTAATTCATTTCATTTCCTTTTTGCTTCTTTCTTTTCCTCATAGAAAGATAATTTGTCAAGCCAGTGCTGTAGAACATGCTTTGTATAGACAGTACAAGTTTTTAGCACAAACTGGCTTTCTTTGATGTTTTTCATTCAAAGGAAATGACTATTTACATTTACATTTTAGTCATTTACCAGATAGCGCTGACTAATCTCATGTTATCTCATGTATTGACTCCAATAGCAGTGTAGGATTATCAAAGCTTATTATTACTCTCATATCTTTTTCATATCCTGTCATGTCTGCCTCAGTTGAATAGTCTTTCCATCATTACTGTATCTGTGGAAAATGAACTTGGAGTAAAAAAACAAAAAACATCTAACTCTACATCAATGTTTTGGGTACCTTTTCTTCCTTTGCTCAACCACTCTGATCATACTGCGGATTGTACATGATCATACTTAACTAACTTCTCACCATATCTCTTTGTCTTTGCAGGACCCCAGAACCAAGCACAAGTTTAAGATCCACACCTATGGCAGCCCCACCTTCTGCGACCACTGTGGCTCTCTCCTGTATGGTCTCATCCACCAGGGGATGAAGTGTGACAGTGAGTAAAGTACCTCTCCATCCACTTAGACTTGGAATCACTATACACACTACATAATGCATTAGATAGTGGCTCTGTTCCAAACGTCCACACTTGCGTACTACTTAGTATGAGGCAATGTATTGGGTATCAAATCAAATCAAATCAAATCAAATTTTATTGGTCACATGCGCCGAATACAACAGGTGCAGACATTACAGTGAAATGCTTACTTACAGCCCTTAACCAACAGTGCATTTATTTTAAACAAAAAAGTAAGAATAAAACAACAACAAAAAAGTGTTGAGAAAAAAGAGCAGAAGTGAAATAAAGTGACAGTAGGGAGGCTATATATACAGTAAAATAAAGTGACAGTAGGGAGGCTATATATACAGGGGGGTACCGTTGCATAGTCAATGTGCGGGGGCACCGGCTAGTTGAGGTAGTTGAGGTAATATGTACATGTGGGTAGAGTTAAAGTGACTATGCATAAATACTTAACAGAGTAGCAGCAGCGTAAAAAGGATGGGGTGGGGGGGCAGTGCAAATAGTCAGGGTAGCCATGATTAGCTGTTCAGGAGTCTTATGGCTTGGGGGTAGAAGCTGTTGAGAAGTCTTTTGGACCTAGACTTGGCACTCCGGTACCGCTTGCCGTGCGGTAGCAGAGAGAACAGTCTATGACTAGGGTGGCTGGAGTCTTTGACAATTTTGAGGGCCTTCCTCTGACACCGCCTGGTATAGAGGTCTTGGATGGCAGGGAGCTTTGCCCCAGTGATGTACTGGGCCGTATGCACTCTATCCAAGGGCAAGGGCTATTAGTACGGTATTGATATTGAAATATAGCTGCAATGTCAGCTGGTATCAATGGCATACTTAAGCCCTGTTTACATTTGCACTTTGAATTAGGGGACATATTCTGAAAATCGGGCTGGGTCGGGGGAAACCCGGCCAGAGCAGCCCAGTTCCACAGCTGGTGCTAACCCGGTGCTGCCGTTACTATACAATCAGCAGCTGATCGGTGCTGTGTCTCATGTGGCTCAATTGGTAGAGCATGGAGCTTGCAACGCCAGTGTTGTGGCGGGTTCGATTCCCATGGGGGACCAGTATGAAAAAGTATAGAAAATGTATGCACTCACTACTGTAAGTCACACTGGATAAGAGTGCCTGCTAAATGACTAAAATGTAAAAATGTAAAATGCTGGTCTGGATGCTGACACGTTTAGCTAGCATGGATTTTAGCTAGCCAGGTTATATTGAACGCTAGCTAGCTACATCCTATCAAACCTGTCGATTCATGACTAACTGCATACATGAAGTGTGTCTGAAAGTGGGCGTGTCAACAGAAGTGGGAGGATCAACAGAAGTCTCCCGAGTGGCGCAGTGGTCTAAGGCACTAGCTGTGCCGCTAGAGATCCTGGTTCGAATCCAGGCTCTGTCGTAGCCGGCCGCGACCGGCAGACCCATGGGGCGGCGCACAATTGGCCCAGCGTCGTCCAGGGTAGGGGAGGGAATGGCCAGCAGGGATGTAGCTCAGTTGGTAGAGCATGGCGTTTGCAACGCCAGGGTTGTGGGTTCGTTTCCCACGGGGGACCAGTATGAAAAAATATATATATATAATAATGTATGCACTCACTAACTGTAAGTCGCTCTGGATAAGAGCGTCTGCTAAATGACTAAAATGTAAATGTAAGTGGGTGTATGGAAAGCGAATCAGCTAATTGGGCAGATTTGTTGCCACGCAAGACCGTTTTGCGTGGCTGATGGACTGCACGATGAGTCGAATGTTGATAACTGTAGCATTTTAGATAAGCCTAACCCTGACCCTTTTCCTAACCTGAACCTCATTTTCCTAACCTGCCACTTTAATTATCCTAACCTGCTACGCATTTTAGCTAAGCCTAACCCTGACCCTTTTCCTAACCTGAACCTCATTCTCCTAACCTGACACGTTAATTCTCCTAACCTGCCACGTTAATTCTCCTAACCTGCTACGTTAATTATCCTAACCTGCGATGTAAACATTAAGCTGACACGCGGTGCACCTGGCTATGGCCGATCTAAACAATTATGGAGCTCTGATGTTACACCCATCGCTGTTGATCCACCCACTGATGTCGTCGGATTTGCTTGATTAGCTAGCTAGCTAGCAAGCTAACTACAGTGCGTTTAGAAAGTATTCAGACCCATTGACTGTTTCCACATTTTGTTACGTTACAGCCTTATTCTAAAATGGATTACATCGTTTTTTCCTCATCAATCTACACACAATACTCCATAATGACAAAGAAAAAACAGGTTTTTAGAAATTGTAGCAAATGTATATAAGAAAAAAAAACCTGAAATAACATTTACATAAGTATTAAGACCCTTTACTCAGTACTTTGTTGAAGCACCTTTGGCAGTGATTAAAGCCTCGAGTCTTCTTGGGTATGACGCTACAAGCTTGGCAAACCTGTATTTAGGGAGTTTCTCCCATTCTTCTCTGCAGATCTGCTCAAGCTCTGTCAGGTTGGATGTGGAGCGTCGCTGCACAGCTATTTTCAGGTCTCAACAGAGATGTTAGATCGGGTCCAAGTCCGGGCTCTGGCTGGCATTCAAGAGACTTGTCCCGAAGCCACTCCTGCGTTGTCTTGGCTATGTGCTTAGGGTCGTTGTCCTGTTGGAAGGTGAACCTTCGCCCCAGTCTGAGGTCCTGAGTGCTCTGGAGCAGGTTTTCATCAAGGATCTCTCTGTACTTTGCTCCGTTCATCTTTCCCTCGATCCTGACTAGTCTCCCAGTCCCTGCCGCTGAAAAACATCCCCACAGCATGATGCTGCCACCACCATGCTTCAACGTAGAGATGGTACCAGGTTTCCTCCAGAGGTGACGCTTGGCATTCACGCCAAAGAGTTCAATCTTGGTTTCATCAGACCAGAGAATCTTGTTTCTCATGGTCTGGGTCCTTTAGGTGCCTCTTGGCAAACTCCAAGCGGGCTGTCATGTGCCTTTTATTGAGGAGTGGCTTCCGTCTGGCCACCCTAACATAAAGGCCTGATTGGTGGAGTGCTGCAGAGATGGTTGTCCTTCTGGAAGGTTCTCCCATCTCCACAGAGGAACTCTGGAGCTCTGTCAAAGTGACTATTGGGTTCTTAGTCACCTCCCTGACCAAGGCCCTTCTCCCCCGATTGCTCAGTTTGGCCGGGCGGCCAGCTCTAGGAAGGGTCTTGGTGGTTCCACACTTCTTATATTTAAGAATGATGGAGGCCACTGTGTTCTTTGGGACCTTCAATAATGCTGACATTTTTTGGTACCCTTCCCCAGATCTGTGCCTCGACACAATCCTGTCTCGAAGCTCAACGGACAATTCCTTCGACCTCATGGCTTGGTTTTTGCTCTGACATGCACTGTCAACTGTGGGACCTTATATAGACAGGTATGAGCCTTTCCAAATCATGTCCAATCAAATGAATTTACCACATGTGGACTCAAATCAAGTTGTAGAAACATCTCAAGGATGATCAATGAAAACAGGATGCACCTGAGCTCAATTTTGAGTCTCATAGCAAAGGGTCTGAATACTTATGTTTTATAAATTTGCAAAAATGTCTAAATACCTGTTTTCACTTTGTCATTATGGGGTATTGTGTGTGTATATTGATGAGGATTTTATTTTATCAATTTTGGAATAAGGCTGTAACGTTACAAAATGTGGAAAAAGTCAAGGGGTCTGAGTACTGTACATGGTGTCTGGCTAGCACTGGCAGGAGTATGGGGTAACATTAGTTACAGTGTGGTGAGGGTGAATTCAATTATTTCTTCAACATCTTGCTATCTAGCTAGTTGTAGCAAAAGGACTTTCTACAAAATTTCGGTAGCTAGCTAGCAACATTAGCGAAGCTAGATGCATAGTCACATTGGCTACCTAGCAACATGACATCATTTCTAAATTCTGGAGGCAGTGGAAACACAATTCGAGATGGCCCACCAAGGCCCAACCCAGGTTGATTTCTAAGTTCCAATGGAAACAAGGCTTTAGATGTTGTAACTTAGGAGTCAGGAAGCAGGTGCAGTTAGTGAGTTTAATAACTACTAACATGGAACGATACAAAACAAGAGAAGCGTCTGACATGGAAACACAAACAATACTACCTGATGACTAGTAACAAAGGAGTGCTATATGAATTGTAAGTAATCAGTGAGTAATGAAGTCCAAGTGTGACTGATGATGAGACGCAGGTGTGCGTAATGGTGGTTGCCAGGTGTACGTGAAGATGGGTTGCCAGGACCAGTGGTTAGCAGACCGGCGACGTCGAACGCCGGAGGGGAGGAGCGGGAGTAGACGTGACAGTACCCCACCCTGACTCGCGGCCCCAGCTGCAGGACGACACCGGCCAGGGGGATGGCCCCGAGGGCGAGGAGCGAGCCGGTCCGGACGGCGAAGGTGGAAATCTCAGATGATGTTGGGATCTAGAATGTCGTCCACTGGAACCCAACACCGCTCCTCTGGACCGTACCCCTCCCAGTCCACCAGGTACTGGAGTCGACCCCCACGATGTCGGGAGTCCAGGAGGGATCTGATGGCATAGGCGGGGCTTCCCTCGATATCCAGGGGAGGGGGAGGGGTGTTGTGGGGGACGGCATCAGCCAGGGGACCAGGAACCACCGCCTTGAGGAGGGAAACGTGAAAAGAGGGTGAGATCCGGTAGTTAGAGGGGAGTTGTAATCTGTATGTTACCTCGTTCACCCTCCGGAGGACCTTGAACGGCACCACAAACCGGGGACTCAGCTTCTTACAGGGCAGGCAGAGCGTGAGGTTCCTGGTGGAGAGCCAGACGCATTGTTCCATAACTCTTCTGCGTGCCTGAACCACTCGTCCACCGCAGGAGCTTCGGTCTGGCTCGGAGTCCACGGGGCCAGGGCTGGCTGGTAACCTAGAACACACTGGAAGAGAGTCAGCCCAGTGGAGGAATGTTGCATCGAATTCTCGGCATATTCCGGGCCCACTGCCCCTGCCGGTCCTGGCAGTGACTCCTCAGGAACTTCCCCAGCTCCTGGTTCATCCTCTCCACCTGCCCGTTAGACTGAGGCCAGTACCCAGAAGTGAGGCTAACCATGACCCCCAGCTTCTCTATAAAGGCTTTCCATACCCGTGACGTGAATTGGGGGCCACGGTCGGAGACTATATCCTCCTGAAGGCCATAGTGCCGGAAGACCTGCTGGAACAGTGCCTCAGCGACCTGGAGAGTGGTAGGGAGCCCAGAGAGAGGGATGAAACAGCATGATTTAGAGAATCTGTCCACTATCACCAAAATGGTGATAAAACCTTCAGAAGAGTACAAACCGAACATGAATTGACATAGTGGTGCTATGTCCTGCGCCAAAGGGGGCCACCAGTATTTATCAGAAAGGGATTTGATAGTGCGGGTGATACCTGGGTGTCCTGCGGCGAGGGATGTGTGTGTCCAGGTCATCAGCCGATCTCTCACCCTTGTGGGAACATAGATGCGCTCTGGAGGGCAGGTGGTAGGAGTGGGTTCCCTTTCCAGAGCCTGGCAGATGTCCACATCTACGTCCCAACATACGGGGCCAACGATACAGTAGGACTGATTGATGGGCTGGTGAACGCTAACAGGGCCCTCAACCGTCATGGAACCACAAGGTACGGGAAAGCAGGTCCTCCGACATCCTGGTCCCCAGGCGGTAATTTTCATACTCGACCATGTGATGGTGGGATTGTGACGTTGGAGCCATGGGAGGCCGAGAATTACCTTGTGTACTGGTGTGGAGGTGATGGAGAATGGAAGGCTTTCCTGGTGCATGGGTCCCACAGTGAGGTTGAGTGGTGCTGTGATGTGCGTGACTGTGCCGGTTCCTAATGGTCGTGTGTCCAGAGCTTGGATAGGAAAAGGAGAGGAGAACGGATATGAGGTTAAGTTCAGGGAGGAGGCAAGGGCCTGGTCGATGAAGTTCCCAGCGGCATCGGAGTCCACTAGAGCTGTAGAGACAACACTTGAGGGACAGCCAGCCAGTGAAATAGGAACCGTAAAGGGTTTGGCGGAAAACTATGAAAATGGGATACTCACGCCTACCCTGGGATATGGAAGGTCACGGGGCCGCCCCTCTGCTCTAGTGGACCCCGGGTTAGGGCGCACCGGACACCACTGAAGCTGCCCCTCCTGGCCGCAATAGGGACAGAGCCCCAGCTGTCTCCGGCGACACTGCTCTGCCGCGGAGAGGTGTGTGGCCCCTACCTCCATGGGTTCAGGCTCTGATTCAGAACGGTCAACGAAGGAGGGAGAGAGGCGATGGGGGTGCCGACACTCCAGAAGAAGGTTATCCAGACGGATGGCCATCGCGATGAGCGAGTCCAAGGTTAGATTGTCATCTTGGCACGCCAACTCCATCTGGACCTCTTCGCGCAATCCTCTTCTGAATAGGGTGCAGAGCGTCGGCTCATTCCATCTGCTGGATGCGTACTCCGCCATGGTCTGGCCATCCTGCCGTAGTTGGAGTAGGCGCTCACCCCCCTCTCTGCCCTTCGGTGGATGGTCAAAGACCCCCCTGAACAGAGCCCAGCTCCTCCTTTCCTCTCTCCCAGACGGCTGTAGCCCACTCCAACACCCATCCGGTCAGCAGGGAAATAACCGTGGCAACCTTGGACCTCTCGGTGGTGGGGGCTCCCATCTGGTGAGTGAAATAGAGGGAGCACTGGAGTAGGAAGCCATGGCATTTAGATGTTGACCCTTCATATTTGTCCGGGAGGGACAAACGGGCATCGCTGACCTGGGTGGACTATTGGATGGGCTGGGGTGCTGGCCCTCTGTGTCGACTTGTGGTGGAGAATCCTCCGCTTGTTGGAGCTGACGCCCCTCGGGGAATGTCGAGACTTGAAGAACGCGGAGGACCTCTTCCATAGCCGTCCCCAGTTGTGCCAGCTGGTCGTGGTGTTGGCGAAGTAGGTGTCTCTGTTCGCTGACCATCTGGAAGATGTTCTGATTAACTGCTGCTTCCATTTGGTGACGTAGTATTCTGAAACGTAGACGCCGGGAGTCAGGAAGCAGGTGCAGTTAGTGAGTTTAATAACAATGAACATGGAACGACACAAAACAACAGACGTGTCTGACATGGAAACACAAAAAATATACTAACTGATGACTAGTAACAAAGGAGTGCTATATGAAGGGGAGTAATGAAATCCAGGTGTGCATGAAGATGGGTTGCCAGGACCGGTGGTTAGTAGACCGGCGACGTCGAACACCGGAGGGGAGGAGAGGGAGTAGATGTGACAGATGTGCTCAAAGTACATTCAAACATAACTTTATTGACATCGCTCGTACTGCACAGGACACAATGATGTTCAATTACAATGCTGTAATTTTGCCCAATTATGTTTTCCATTATTTAAAACTGCATTTCCATTTTCTGTCCATTCCTTCCAGCAATTTCCCTTCTAAAACCCACACATGATTCACTCTGTCCAGAGATCTTTAAATATACATTATCAAAGCTGCTGCGCGGCTTCATTAGTGCAATTCCCTCAGTCTTATGATTTTCATATGTGATAAAGCACGAATGACTTTAAATCTATGGTAAATAGTACATCATATCTCTTCACCAGAGCTGGCGTGTAATATTAATTATGACTCAGGGCTATATATAAATAGGGATTATGTTATGGTTGGAAAATGACTTTGGCACACACTGGCTGTTCTAATCATACTGCATATTAGATTATCATCATGTGTTTTTAATTGCGGGTTGTTATATTGGAGACTAGAGGCTACACCTGGCCTTTTGACTTCATAAATAAAGCACATCAGTTTTTGCTTAAACCATCATTTTTAGATTGTTTACCTTTCTTCTGTCTCTCCTGGTACCTCTTTAATGCTGTCTCTCTCTTTCTGTCTGTCTACATCCCTTCAGCCTGTGACATGAACGTGCACAATCAGTGTGTGATGAACGTGCCCAGCATGTGTGGGACGGACCACACCGAGAGGAGGGGACGCCTCTACCTGAAGTGTGAGGTCACAGTGGACAAGCTGCAGGTCACAGGTAGGCCTCCGGACCTTACCATCTCTCAGACAAATCTATTTCTCCGAGTGTGTCCCAAATGGCACCCTACTCCCTTTATAGTGCACTACTTTTGAACAAAGCCCACAGGGATCTGATCAAATGCAGTGCACTATGAAGGGAATAGGGTGCCATTTCAGGCGCGTCCGTTGCCTTCTTCCCCAGTGGGGTTGTGATGTGTAATGGCTGACAGAGCTTCCTCTTACCTTTTCATAATCAGTCCCAACCATCAGTCCCCAACCACTTTAGCTGTCAGCTGCCTGTTACAGCCCCATCTTGACTGATAAGAAAGAAACAGCTTCTGGCCTCAAATCCACTCACAGCATGGATCACTTCCACCGGGCACTCATCACCACTGATTCCTGGCAATCTGTGTATGTGTGTTCGTTCGTGTGTGTGTGTGTGTGGGTTTGTGTGTGTGTGTGGGTGTGGGTGTGGGTGTGTGTGCGTGCATGTGTGTTCCCTCTAACCGTAGCCTACATCGATTTCTATTTACACAATTGTCAATTGGATAAATAGGCCCAGGCTTTGAAAACCATTCCATTGTAAAAACACCTGTTCCCAGTTCAATAGATGAAGTGAACTGGTTGTCATAACAAATATCTCCTTTGTCTGTTTTTGAGTGACAGCAGCCCAGAGACAGCAGGTGGTGAAGCAACCATCACTTAATAAAAGCCAGTCTGCAACCTACAGAGACACGGGTCAATTCCCTTTGGTATACAGATCAATACTGTGTGTGCTTTCCAAATGGCACCCTATTCCCTATATAGTGCACTACTTTTACATGTATTTAGTGAGTCATTACTCGTTTCTCATGTCTTTCTGTGTGTGTGTGTGGTGCGCACGCATCCACCTGCGTGTGTGTGTGTTTAACTCTGTTGGTTCTGCATTGAATGAACAGCCCCAAAGATGGTCCAATCAGGCAACATGCTTAGTGCTACTGCATAAAGTGGTACCACATTTTACTTCAAGGCCAAAATATTGATACTACTGAAGTGGTGCAGTGGTTAAAAACTGTATTTTTGGGGTTTCTTTGATATGGCATGGGATGTTGTAGGAAACAGTTCCCTCTTTATGCTAATTGTAGCTAATGCAGCTGTAGTTCCATAGTAATCACATACACATGTATGTACAGTGGGGAGAACAAGTATTTGATACACTGCCGATTTTGCAGGTTTTCCTACTTACAAAGCATGTAGAGGTCTGTAATTTTTATCATAGGTACACTTCAACTGTGAGAGACGGAATCTAAAACAAAAATCCAGAAGATCACATTGTATGATTTTTAAGTAATTAATTTGCATTTTATTGCATGACATAAGTATTTGATCACCTACCAACCAGTAAGAATTCCGGCTCTCTTTTTCTTTAAGAAGCCCTCCTGTTCTCCACTCATTACCTGTATTAACTGCACCTGTTTGAACTCGTTACCTGTATAAAAGACACCTGTCCACACACTCAATCAAACAGACTCCAACCTCTCCACAATGGCCAAGACCAGAGAGCTGTGTAAGGACATCAGAGATAAAATTGTAGACCTGCATAAGGCTGGGATGGGCTACAGGACAATGGGCAAGCAGCTTGGTGAGAAGGCAACAACTGTTGGCGCAATTATTAGAAAATGGAAGAAGTTCAAGATGACGGTCAATCACCCTCGGTCTGGAGCTCCATGAGGAAGGTGAGGGATCAGCCCAGAACTACACGGCAGGACCTGGTCAATGACCTGAAGAGAGCTGGGACCACAGTCTCAAAGAAAACCATTAGTAACACACTACGCCGTCATGGATTAAAAGCCAGCGCATGTCCAGGCCCGTCTGAAGTTTGCCAATGACCATCTGGATGATCCAGAGGAGGAATGGGAGAAGGTCATGTGGTCTGATGAGACATAAATAGAGCTTTTTAGTCTAAACTCCACTCGCCGTGTTTGGAGGAAGAAGAAGGATGAGTACAACCCCAAGAACACCATCGCAACCGTGAAGCATGGAGGTGGAAACATCATTCTTTGGGGATGCTTTTCTACAAAGGGGACAGGACGCCTGCACCGTATTGAGGGGAGGATGGATGGGGCCATGTATCGTGAGATCTTGGCCAACAACCTCCTTCCCTCAGTAAGAGCATTGAAGATGGGTCGTGGCTGGGTCTTCCAGCATGACAACAACCCGAAACACACAGCCAGGGCAACTAAGGAGTGGCTCCGTAAGAAGCATCTCAAGGTCCTGGAGTGGCCTAGCCAGTCTCCAGACCTGAACCCAATAGAACATCTTTGGAGGGAGCTGAAAGTCCGTATTGCCCAGCGACAGCCCCGATACCTGAAGGATCTGGAGAAGGTCTGTATGGAGGAGTGGGCCAAAATCCCTGCTGCAGTGTGTGCAAACCTGGTCAAGACCTACAGGAAACATATGATCTCTGTAATTGCAAACAAAGGTTTCTGTACCAAATATTAAGTTCTGCTTTTCTGATGTATCAAATACTTATGTCATGCAATAAAATGCAAATTAATTACTTAAAAATCATACAATGTGATTTTCTGGATTTTTGTTTTAGATTCCGTCTCTCACAGTTGAAGTGTACCTATGATCAAAATTACAGACCTCTACATGCTTTGTAAGTAGGAAAACCTGCAAAATCGGCAGTGTATCAAATACTTATTCTCCCCACTGTATGTAGTAGTGTAGCCTACAGTGTCATTTCAGTGTTGGTACACATTCGGATTCAGTACAATGACTACAATTTCATTTGCTGCTTGTGTAATTACATACATGTAGAATTTCCTCCCCTAATAATAATATGGATGCCCCCAAACCTAGGGCTGTGGCGATCACGAAATTCCGTCAGCCGGTGATTGTCAAGCAAATAACTGTCGGTCTCACTGTAATTGACCGTTAATTAACATAAACACATTTAGCATCTCCTGGCTTCTGCACATAGCCTACAAGCCACTGATGCAGACCTTTGGAACATCTACATTTAAAAAAGTCTAATAAATCCATGTAATATAGCCTACACCTTCACAATAAATCCATTATTTATTTTAGACAGGTCTAAAGAAGCATGATATGAAGAAAATGTAGTCTATTTCAGAAGAACAGAATAGCATACTCTGAGTTGTCCTTATGTTAGGTCCTGATCTGGCTATGCCAAATGGCTTTGGGCTACACTAGTTCATTTAGCAGACAAGATTTGCTCAGAATTCTGTGGCATTATTTTATAGGATGAAGAATACAATTGAACAAAGCTGAATAAAATAGAAAGGATATTTTCTCCAAACGATTTGAGGGAGTGTGCACATGCGGCTATTCTGTGTTGAGCGGTTAACAAAGAAATAGGTACTCCTATATGCATCATTTAGAGTTATTAATGTAACTTTAGTTGTTCTACAAATGTTGGGCTATATGTTTTGATTAATACATTGTAAGGCTGCGTGATGCGACTCTAATGATTTTTTTGTTTTAAGTTGCTTGAAAGGCATGAGCTCTGCTTTGTTTTTTGCGCAGGCTGTACAGGCAGTACACACTCAGTCTCTCATTCACAATTTGATAATTACTTGATAACACCTCAGATTTCACGGCGGCATCCTCTTTGTGTGGCCGTAATGCACCCTAAAAAAATCTATACCTTTTGCGGCCAGTGGCCATTGTGCCCTTGGCCCAGATTGCTGCATTGTGCCCTTCTCCCTGAGTGCTGCGCGCTCACATGGCTCTCCATCACGGGATCGGGTCTTTCTCACAGGCTACAAGTGAAGACAGACACATCGGGGACGCAACTGCGCACGTCCTTATCCAATTCCGAGGTGCATATTGAAGATATTGGAAGAACTGTCCACATTTACTTTTCGTCAGCCAACAAGATGAGTAGGTCTAACAAACAGCAAAAGCACTAGCCTATGTCAATCTACTATCCCCCATAGTACAAAAGTCGACATATTCTATTCTGTGCGAGATATAAATATTCCAATATCCCAGTTGTGGGATGCGATAGATCCCAAATTAATACAACCACTAGCATCAAAAAACATTTTTTACGCAATGTGGCTGACGCAACATATCAGAACGTTTAGCTTAAAATGTTGATAAACTATTAGGCTATTTCTTCACAGCAATGCGCACATGGTAGTAGGCTATAAGCGCGAATGTTCCATTAGCGGAAAACACTATTATCAAAAGTGACCGCAAATGTGATTGTGCATGTAATGCTTTTATTATAAAGGTGCATTTTTATGGTGAAAATGATCTCCCCCAAACTTGAAATTCACGCGTTGCTTATGTATGCCAGTTAGGCTCTACACCCCTTGTAAAGCGTATGAATGTGCTTAATTTTAAGAAGTTATTTGGCCATTTTAGCTGTGATACAAACCTTATCAAAACATATAGTCCTATGGGCTAGGCTACATGAGGTGTGCGACTATGATTTGAAAAAGTCACAAAGGGCATCATTCACAGGTGATAAGATATAATATATAAAGTGATAGGCTAATATTGTCACCCATCAGACTATTCTTGATTTAATCTTGTCTTTACATATATACTAAATAATATATGTGTGAAATTTGTTTTGACTTAGAATGGACCATTGTCATGCACCTGTCTCAAAACAGGGCCAGCGGAAAAAATACATGTAATCTATGCACTTAAATAGCGAATGAAGGACGCTTTTTCCATGGTTCATTTTCATGCCAGCCATGTAGGCTATACTCCTGTTGTGAAGATAAGGAATGTGCTTAATATTAGGAAAGTTGAGAAATAAAATGTTTAAGTCTATAGAAAGCTGATGGGATCCTCCTCTTTTTAGTAGAGGCCATCACTGTTTTCACGCACAATTGCATAGCCTATAGAAATGTTGCGCAACATGAGCTCATGGGCTCTCATGAAGTGTTTGATTCGATTTTCGATCACATTTGCATTGATGGCAGAGTGATTAGAGGGACATTAGAGTGCTGAGTACCAGGTCGTTAGCAAGTTGGGTAGGCTTCTAATGACCATCAGAAGCATCAGAGCTTGGAGAAGTCTAATTACCATGACATTACTGTTGACCGCCGGTGTGGCGGTAATACGGTCACTGCAACAGCTCTACCCACACCACACATAGGGCTGTAGGAAATTGGAAACAGGTACACACAGTCCATTAACTGGTTAAGCTGGGGTCACCAAATCACATCACATTCTTTCACCACACTGTTATTATTTTATCACCCACGAGATGGAAGCAACGCCGGAAATATTCAATCAAATAGGGCAGTGATCTTTGGCTTAAGTTAATTCCAAAGTGTAAAACACACACTGTTAACATTACGTTTCCTTTTCCAGGGAACTGATAATGCCAAGTCATGTACTTGTCATACAGCACTTGCCCTAAATCTTCCATTACTGAGAGTTCACTCTAGAACCATATTAGCTCTATTATGTATCCCCAAATGTTTTGTTAGATAGAAAATTGCAGTTCAGTTCAGCTCAGTCCAGATAAACTTGTTTCCCTCCGATATGTGAGGTCACTTTTCATGGCCTAATCATACGCCTGGCTGGCTGCCAAGCGCCCAGACCAGACCAGACGTGTGTGTATAATTCGAGGGTGGCTTCCCTCCGTCGGCATAATTGCTAGTGTGAAATTAAGTGCAGGGGAGGAGGAAGGAATCAGGAACAGGAAGGGAAGTGGACCATTTAAAACTTTCCCAATCCAATCCAGTTACAGAGTGAAAATAGCACTAGGAAGTGGAGATAGGATGACCCATGTACTGTACTATACTTTATAGCCCTGTTCTAATGTTGAAATGCATTCTTCTTTCCTCCACCCCTTCATGCAATCATAAATCTAATCTATTTTGGATAGGTGAGAGTAAGGGTTCCACTGTATAGCTTAACACCAACCCAGTCAAATCAGTGATAGCAAAGGGATCAAAGGAGGAAGGAAGGATGCATTTTCAAAATATTGGCACCGGGCCTACAAAACGTTAAGGAGATACCACTGGGCAGTGCAGCCCTAGAACATCAAGGACTCTGTGTGGGCACCCATCATATGACACTGTCGGAGGAAGGAGAAGAGAGCAAAGAGTGCCAGGCCATGTTGCTAGCAAATACAGACCAATGTCTATTCCAGTTGAGTATATGTGTCTCAATGTATCCCTTATCCCTTGGCTGGCGGTAGCCTCCCAAGCAGCCTTCAACTAAGTGTCACCCCCTTAATCTAAGTGTCACTTTCACTCAGTCAGTTCTGCTTCAAAGGTTTTTTTGGCTTTTGGCTGGCTTCTCCTTGGAACATTCTGCTTCTGTTTAACTCCTATGAGGCACACAAACACTCCAACAAACACAAACACACACACACATTCCAGTAGCTAAATCGCTAACTGCTCTTCTCATAAACAATTAGTGCTAGCTCGCTAACTGCTCTTCCCGTCAACAGATAGACAGGTCATATTGGAACGCTGATTAGGGCCCATCTAAAGTGGACAGAATGCTAAATGCACTGGCAGCCAAACAGGATATGGAGCTCTCTCTTTATACTGAAATGTGTTATAGTGGGATATGATGGAGCCAGGAAAGCTGTGATGAAGCTGGACCTCGCTGGGGAAAGTAGATTCTTGATTTGAAGAGGTTTATGTTGTCTATGTGTTAGCAACACCTGGGTAGTCATTTCATAACAGCTAATATTATAATTATTTGGCAGTGTTATGATTATGTCATTATGCAAAAATGCAAAAATATATATATATAAAAAAGTTTCACGTTAGTAAATTATGACATTTCTATCAAATGTTTACTTACATAAGTTATTTCAATGAATATGAAGTACAAATGCAGCTAACTGGTCCAAAAGGATTTCCCACCTTTTCCACATTAAAGTTAACTTCCTCGTTCTATGATAGGAATGTAATGCCCAGGCATGCAGACAGACAGACACACTCAAACTTTGCCAGTGTGTTTGCGTTGCCCTGCTTATTGGTTCCCTGTAAAGCACAGGCTTGGCTGTTTAGCAGCACAAGGCCTACTATACGGCTGCATTCCCTGGGCTAACATGATATCCATCACATTACTCCACAGCTCTTTTGTTGCTTCGCCTTTTCTAAATGAGCCTGTCAGTCAGACACAGGGCCTTGTCTTACACATCAGTTCGATCATTGCCAATCACCACTTTGAGTAGCCTTCAAGTCACTCTGACAGCTTTCACACAACTTTATAATAATAATATAATATATACTTACTGCTGATGGGATGTCAAAGTAATGCGAGCAGTACAAACTATACTGAACAAAAATATAAATGCAACATGTAAAGTGTTGGTCCCATGTTTCATGAGCTGAAATACGCACAAAAAGCTTATTTCTCTCAAATTTGGTGCACAAATTTGTTTACATCCCTGTTAGTGAGCATTTCTCCTTTTGCCAAGATAATCCATCCACCTGACAGGTGTGGCATATCAAGAAGCTGATTCAATAGCATGGTCATTACACAGGTGCACCTTGTGCTGGGGACACTAAAAAGCCAATCTAAAATGTGCAGTTTTGTCACACAACACAATGCCACAAATGTCTCAAGTTTTGAGGGAGTGTGCAATTGGCATGCAGACTGCAGGAATGTCCACCGGAGCTGTTGCCAGATAATTGAATGGCTGTACTTCCAACCGGCCTCACAACCGTAGACCACATGTAACCACGCCAGCCCAGGACCTCCACATCCGGCTTCTTCACCTGCGGGATCATCTGAGACCAGCCACCCGGAGAGCTGATGAAACTGTGGGTTTGCACAACTGAATAGTTTTTGCACAAACTGTCAGAAACTGTCTCAGGGAAGCTCATCTGCGTGTTCATCGTCCTCACCAGGGTCTTGACCTGACTGCAGTTTGCCGTCGTAACTGACTTCAGTAGGAAAGTGGACAAATGCTCACCTTCACTGGCCACTGGCATGCTGGAGAAGTGTGCTCTTCACGGATGAATCCCGGTTTCAACTATACTGGGCAGATGTCATCGTGTGGCGAGCGGTTTGCTGATGTCAATGTTGTGAATAGAGTGCCTCGTGGTGGTGGGGTTATGGTATGGGCAGGCATAAACTACGGACAACGAACACAATTGCATTTTATCAATGGCAATTTGAATGCACAGAGATACCGTGACGAGATCCTGAGGCCCATTGTCGTGAAATTCATCCGCCGCCATTACCTCATATTTCAGCATGATAATACACGGCCCCGTGTCGCAAGGATCTGTACACAATTCCTGGAAGCTGAAAATGTCCCAGTTCTTCCATGGCCTGCATACTCACCAGACATGTCACCCATTGAGCATGTTTGGGATGCTCTGAATCGACGTGTATGACAGCGTGTTCCAGTTCCCGCCAATATCCAGCAACTTCACACAGCCATTGAAGAGGAGGGGGACAACATTCCACAGGCCACAATTAACAGCCTGATCAACTCTATGTGAATGAGATGTGTCACGCTGCATTAGGCAAATGGTGGTCACACCAAATACTGACTGGTTTTCTGATCCACGTCCCTACCTTTATTTTTAAGGTATCTGTGACCAACATATGCATATCTATACTCCCAGTCATGTGAAATCCATAGATTAGGGCCTAATGAATTTATTTCAATAGATTGATTTCCTTATGAACTGTGACTCAGTAAAATCTTTGAAATTGTTGCATGTTGCGTTTATACATTGCCTTGCAAAAGTATTCATCCCCCTTGGTGTTTTTCCTATTTTGTTGCATTACAACCTGTAATTTAAATTGATTTTTATTTGGATTTAATGTAATGGACATACACAAAATAGTCAAAATTGGTGAAGTGAAAATAAAAAAATAACTTGTTTCAAAACATTCAAAAGAATAAATAATGGAAAAGTGGTGTGCGCATATGTATTCACCCCCATTGCTATGAAGCCCCTAAATAAGATCTGGTGCAACCAATTACCTTCAGAAGTCACATAATTAGTTAAATAAAGTCCACCTGTGTGCAATCTAAGTGTCACATGATCTGTCACTTGATCTCAGTACATATACACCTGTTCTGAAAGGCCCCAGAGTCTGCAACATCACTAAGCAAGGGGCACCACCAAGCAAGCGACACCATGAAGACCAAGGAGCTCTCCAAACAGGTCAGGACAAAGTTGTGGAGAAGTACAGATCAAGGTTGGGTTATAAAAAAATAGGAAAGAATATGACACCACAACAAACCTGCCAAGAGAGTGCCGCCCACCAAACCTCATGGACCAGGCAAGGCAGCAATAATCAGAGAGGCAACAAAGAGACCAAAGATAAGATAGAGATTGGAGTATCTGTCCATAGGACCACTTTAAGCCGTACACTCCACAGAGCTGGGCTTTACGGAAGAGTGGCCAGAAAAAAGCCATTGCTTAAAGAAAAAAATAAGCAAACACGTTTGTTGTTCGCCAAAAGGCATGTGGGAGACTCCCCAAACATATGGAAGAAGGTACTCTGGTCAGATGATACTAAAATTGAGCTTTTTGGCCATCAAGGAAAACGCTTTGTCTGGCGCAAACCCAACACCTCTTATCACCCCGAGAACACCATCCCCACAGTGAAGCATGGTGGTGGCAGCATCATGCTGTGGGGATGTTTTTCATCGGCAGGGACTGGGAAACTTATCAGAATTGAAGGAATGATGGATGGCGCTAAATACAGGGAAATTCTTGAGGGAAACATGTTTCAGTTTTCCAGAGATTTGAGACTGGGACGGAGGTTCACCTTCCAGCAGGACAATGACCCTAAGCATACTGCTAAAGCAACACTCGAGTGGTTTTAAGGGGAAACATTTAAATGTCTCAATCCAATTGAGAATCTGTGGTATGACTTAAAGATTGCTGTACACCAGCGGAACCCATCCAACTTGAAGGGGCTGGAGCAGTTTTGCCTTGAAGAATGGGCAAAAATCCCAGTGGCTAGATGTGCCAAGCTTATAGAGACCTCAAGAGACTTGCAGCTGTAATTGCTGCAAAAGGTGGCTCTACAAAGTATTGACTTTGGGGGGGTGAATAGTTATGCACGCTCAAGTTTTCTGTTTTTTTTGTCTTATATATATATATATATATTTTGCATCTTCAAAGTGGTAGGCATGTTGTGTAAATCAAATGATACAAACCCCCCAAAAAATCTATTTTAATTCCAGGTTGTAAGGCAACAAAATAGGAAAAATGCCATGGGGGGTTATTTATTTATTTATTCAACCTTTATTTAACTAGCCAAGTCAGTTAAGAACAAATTCTTATTTACAATGACGGCCTACACCGGCCAAACCCGGACGACGCTGGGCCAATTGTGCGCCGCCCTATGGGACTCCCAATCACGGCCGGTTGTGATACAGCCAAGAATCGAACCAGGGGGTCTGTAGTGACGCCTCAAGCACTGAGATGCAGTGCCTTAGACCGCTGTGCCACTCGGGAGCCCAATACTTTCGCAAGCCACTGTATTTTTATTCAGTGTATGACCATTCTGACTAAATAGATTAGAATTTTGTGGCTATTTACTGACAGCAATGTTTTATAGTCTGCTGGGACTGTATGACTTATGTGGTCTGCTTGGAGTGACATGTTTGTGGGATATGAGAAAATGCCATTAGGAAAGGCATCATAATGACGAGTGTTGTGTGTGTGTGTGTGTCTGTCTGCCTTTCTGTCTGTCCGTCCGTCGTCTGTGTGTATATCATACACTTATAACAGACTTAACTAGCCTATACTCAGCCCTGCCTTCCCACATCTTAGAGCCGTACAATTTGGTTTCATTTGGTTTATCAGACCTCCGAACATTTGAATACACAGTTTACGCATGGCTCGTCATTTACGGATGGCTTGTCACCTCAACGAGATTCCTAGCGCTGAGGTGAATATTCAGGGGCGAATTCTAACTTTTCACTTAGTCATGCATTGATATCGAAATCTAATTTAAGTGGAAATTAGGATTCTCCCCTTTGACAGGGTGGTCCTCTCCTCCTCCTCATCCTCCTTCTCCTTCTCACATCACACCATGTCTAAGTGCTCTGTGTATTGAGCTGAGGAACTTAGTGGTTTACCTTTTAAACCGACAAGGAAAACAAACCGAGTCATCACCCAGGCGCCTTCAGAACATGCACTCTACCCTGCCTCTTCAAGATCTATAATCATACATTTATTCTCTCACACACACACACACACACTCACACTCACACACACTCCAGTATTGGTAAGGGCCAGGAGGACAGCTGGCCTATGACACCTCTCCTTCCTGCATCAGGAAGACCACCTATAGCGTCAGTGACGAAACTCGTCACCAGAATTTCCCCATAGAGGACAGGAAGTGACTGCTCTGGCACAGGAAGAAGGGTGGCTCCACTTGACTTCTCCATGATGCCTGGAGAAAGAGAGACAGAGAGTGACAGAAAGAG
Source organism: Coregonus lavaretus (assembly GCF_964263955.1). Taxonomy (NCBI): domain Eukaryota; kingdom Metazoa; phylum Chordata; class Actinopteri; order Salmoniformes; family Salmonidae; genus Coregonus; species Coregonus lavaretus. The sequence goes on from NC_140027.1 coordinate 7,663,855, forward strand.
AAACAGAGAATGAGAAAGAGAGGGGGCAAATAGAGCGGGATGAGTGAGGGAGATGGAGAGAACAGAAAGGGTGAAATGCTTGCAGGAAAGGCAAAACACAGATGGGTGAAATCGCTATTGCAGGAATGGTGCCGTAGGGAGCTAACTGGACAGAACCAGCTTTGTTTTGTTCCGGTTGAGGACAAACCTCAGGGTACGTGCCTTCCTCCTTCTCTTCTTCCCTCAAACACAGAGTCCATTCTCTCCCTCTGTGTGTTGCTCTGTTGTTCCGTTGTTTTGTCTCAGGCCTCAGCCTTTGTTCATTGAGTCCGGTGTTATGTAAGACAGGGTGGTATTGTTTCTGTTTCTGTTTTGTAACTCTGGACATGGTAGGTTTGAAGAGAGGGGAAGGAGGTTTGGGTGGCTCAGAATGATGCACACAGAGACTGACAAATGCTCATAAATACACACTCAGTCAATCAAACCCATAAAAACATGAATACAGACAGACCAGACCAGAGACAGATGTCTGTGTGCATGTTTGGTTTTGTGCTTGGTACTGGTACCCTGTGTATATAGCCATGTTATCGTTACTCATTGTGTATATATTCTTAGTGTTATTCTTTTTCTGTTTATTCCTTGTGTTATTATAAAAAATATATATTTTTTAGACTATTTCTCTTTTTTTCTCTCTGCATTGTTGGGAAGGTCCCTTAAGTAACAATTTCACTGTTAGTCTACACCTGTTGTTTACGAAGCATGTGACAAAAAACATTTGATTTGATTTGATTGGTGTGTAATTGTGGCCTGTTAGTCATGGGAGAGTGTGTGTGTGAGGATGAGAGGTGTAATTAGTCTGACTCATGGCTCGGCTCGGCTCTGCAAAACCTCAATCTAGAACAACCCCCTCATCCCCAGGCTCTTTCTGTCTCTCCTTCCCTCTTTTTAGTTAAACACGTTTCAATCTCCGGCTTTTTTGTCTTTCCCACTCCCTCCATCCATCTCGATCTCTTGCTTTTTGTCTCTTTTTTGCACTCCTTTTCCTCCATCTCTCTCTTTTGGATGTCGTTATCCCTCATCCCTCTGTTCTTTCTCTCTTTCAGTCCCTCAAATTATAATCGAACTGGGCCTCAGCCTCCTCAAATTCTAATTGTCTTTTCGTGGCCTCATTCTTTTCATTTACAATGGCAGCTTTCCTGTGTTTTGTCGCTCTGGTCTTTGAATCTCTGATTCATAACATGATATAGAGCCATAAGTACACTGTCTGTCTAGACTCTGTAGACGGCGTGATTGACATGGCATCAGAATATGTTACATGGCAGACATCATTAGGTAGTTTCTCTGAGGTAATACTAGGCAAGAGGCAGGAAGATTGACGTGTTGCCAGTTAGGGAGTATTAGCTCTACGTCTGTGTCTAGTGAATAGCACATTTTGGTAAGATGCTATAGAACTTTACAAAGGTGAATATTGGCCTACCACCCTTGGCTACTAATGCTATATCCAAGTCTTTGCTTTCACCTGCATACAGAAAACCATTGTCTGCATTCAATAGTCGTCTGTCTTTGCTGTCACGAAAGCTGAAGAAATCCTTTTCAGCTTGGCCGATGGCCTTTGTGAGCTGTCAATCACATTACAATCAATCAGATTTGCTGTGTATTATACAGCACTTGCTCTCAGGATCCATAATGCTCTCTTTTCTAGTTAACAAAGAGAAACTGCTTCCCAAATGGCACCCTATCAAAAGTAGTGTACTATATAGGGAATAGGGTGCCATTTGGGATCCACCCATTGCCTGCATCCCATTACCCCTCCCACTCCCACATAGTCTGCAATGTGGATTCAATATACTTAGTGCCAGTATAAACTGGCACAGTCTTTCCCTCCATGAGGCCCACAGTTTTTTCCTTATTCTAATCTCTCCACTAAATACTTCACTGTTGTTGGTAATGACCCTAGCAGGCCACCGTAGCGGCGGGGTCTGTGAGTCATCAGCTGTAATTACCAGGCCTAGGAATGAAATAAAACCCTGCGAATGAAATATAATCCTGATTGCCTTCATATGATTCAGAAGGAGCCTGGTTGGATGATTAAATCAAGGGGGTTGTCCGTAGAAACACCCTACAGGCAAATTAGGAATTCTCTATATGCCGGTGATGACGGTGTTGGCGGTGATGACGATGTTGACTGTGGTGATGGTTGTGACCGTTGTGGTGATGCTCAACAGTTACTGACACAAATGAGGTCACTGAACCTCACACTGCACCTTTATTACCCATCTGACCTACTATATCACACCTCCTAAGACAGGCAATGTGTAACCCAAGCAGTCCCAGCCTATACCAGAAGAGTCCCTATACTGACCTTAGCACCACAGCCGTCCACCCCGACACTACTGCTCCCACTGACTCCACTGTCATAAAACAGCCCTGCTATCCAATATACAGAACGTGTAGACACAGTGGGAGCGTATTAAAATGTCAACAGAAACCCAGAAGAGGGCAAGCAGCCAACTGCCACAGAATAGTTATTGTGGCTAAGCCCACACCCTAGTCCCATAGCCAGCCAGCCTTCACTCCTAGTATCACAACCTTCGCTCTCTGTGGCTCTCTGTACGATGCCATAGGGGCCATACCTAAGGGACTGTCATGGGAACAGTTATGGAGGGGGACTGCCATGGGAAGGGACTTGCAGAATTGTGGTGGGACAGGATAAGGAGGGGGACTTATGGGAGGAGTGGGTATGGCGAGGGGAGGGTGGTTAAATTCAGCCTCAAAAGAGAGAAGGCTCAGTAGTGTGTGTGAGGCTCAGTAGTGTGTGTGGCCTCCACGTGCCTGTATGACCTCCCTACAACGCCTGGGCATGCTCCTGATGAGGTGGTGGATGGTCTCCTGAGGGATCTCCTCCCAGACCTGGACTAAAGCATCCGCCAACTCCTGGACAGTCTGTGGTGCAACGTGGCGTTGGTGGATGGAGCGAGACATGATGTCCCAGCTGTGCTCAATTGGATTCAGGTCTGGGGAATGGGCGGGCCAGTCCATAGCATCAATGCCTTCCTCTTGCAGGAACTGCTGACACACTCCAGCCACATGAGGTCTAGCATTGTCTTGCATTAGGAGGAACCCAGGGCCAACCGCACCAGCAAATGGTCTCACAAGGGGTCTGAGGATCTCATCTCGGTACCTAATGGCAGTCAGGCTACCTCTGGCGAGCACATAGAGGGCTATGCGGCCCCCCAAAGAAATGCCACCCCACACCATGACTGACCCACCGCCAAACCGGTCATGCTGGAGGATGTTGCAGGCAGCAGAACGTTCTCCACGGCGTCTCCAGACTCTGTCACGTCTGTCACATGTGCTCAGTGTGAACCTGCTTTCATCTGTGAAGAGCACAGGGCGCCAGTGGCGAATTTGCCAATCTTGGTGTTCTCTGGCAAATGCCAAACGTCCTGCACGGTGTTGGGCTGTAAGCACAACCCCCACCTGTGGACGTCGGGCCCTCATACCACCCTCATGGAGTCTGTTTCTAACCGTTTGAGCAGACACATGCACATTTGTGGCCTGCTGGAGGTCATTTTGCAGGGCTCTGGCAGTGCTCCTCCTGCTCTTCCTTGCACAAAGGCGGAGGTAGCAGGTAGCAGTCCTGCTGCTGGGTTGTTGCCCTCCTACGGCCTCCTCCACGTCTCCTGATGTACTGGCCTGTCTCCTGGTAGCGCCTCCATGCTCTGGACTCTACGCTGACAGACACAGAAAACCTTCTTGCCACAGCTCGCATTGATGTGCCATCCTGGATGAGCTGCACTACCTGAGCCACTTGTGTGGGTTGTAGACTCCGTCTCATGCTACCACTAGAGTGAAAGCACCGCCAGCATTCAAAAGTGACCAAAACATCAGCCAGGAAGCATAGGAACTGAGAAGTGGTCTGTGGTCACCACCTGCAAAACCAGTCCTTTATTGGGGGTGTCTTGCTAATTGCCTATAATTTCCACCTGTTGTCTAATCCATTTGCACAACAGCATGTGAAATGTATTGTCAGTGTTGCTTCCTAAGTGGACAGTTTGATTTCACAGAAGTGTGATTGACTTGGAGTTACATTGTGTTGTTTAAGTGTTCCATTTATTTTTTTGAGCAGTGTGTATATATATATATATATATCATTTTTTGTTTTAGTTTTTTGTGGGGATGGGGGGGGGGGGGGTAGAAGGATTACTTTTATACTATCCCAGGTATTCCTTAAAGAGGTAGGGTTTCAAGTGTCTCCGGAAGGTCGTCAGTGACTCCGCTGTCATGGCGTCGTGAGGGAGCTTGTTCCACCATTGGGGTGCCTGAGCAGCGAACAGTTTTGACTGGGCTGAGCGGGAACTGTGCTTCCGCAGAGGTAGGGGGACCAGCAGGCCAGAGGTGGAAGAACGCACTGCCCTCGTTTGGGTGTAGGGACTGATCAGAGCCTGAAGGTAAGGAGGTGCCGTTCCCCTCACAGCTCCGTAGGCAAGCACCACGGTCTTGTAGCAGATGCGTGCTTCAACTGAAAGCCAGTGGAGTGTGCGGAAGAGCGGGGTGACATGAGAGAACTTGGAAAGGTTGAACACCAGACGGGCTGCAGCGTTCTGGATGAGTTGTATGGGTTTAATGGCACAGGCAGGGAACCCAGCCAACAGCGAGTTGCAGTAATCCAGACGGGAGATGACAAGTGCCTGGATTAGGACCTGTGCCACTTCCTGTGTAAGGTAGGGTCGTACTCTGCGAATGTAGAGCATGAACCTACAGGATCGGGTCACCGCTTTGATGTTAGCGGAGAACGACAGGGTGTTGTCCAGGGTCACGCCAAGGTTCTTTGCACTCTGGGAGGAGGACACAACGGAGTTGTCAACCGTGATGGCGAGATCATGGAGCGGGCAGTCCTTCCCCGGGAGGAAAAGCAGCTCCGTCTTGCCGAGGTTCAGCTTGAGGTGGTGATCCGACATCCACACTGATATGTCTGCCAGACATGCAGAGATGCGATTCGCCACCTGGTTATCAGAAGGGGGAAAGGAGATGATTAATTGTGTGTCGTCTGCGTAGCAATGATAGGAGAGACCATGTGAGGATATGACAGAGCCAAGTGACTTGGTGTATAGAGAGAATAGGAGAGGGCCTAGAACTGAGCCCTGGGGGACACCAGTGGTGAGAGCACGGGTGCGGAGACAGATTCTCGCCACGCCACCTGGTAGGAGCGACCTGTCGGGTAGGACGCAATCCAAGAGTGAGCCGCGCCGGAGATGCCCAACTCGGAGAGGGTGGAGAGGAGGATCTGATGGTTCACAGTATCAAAGGCAGCAGATAGGTCTAGAAGGATGAGAGCAGAGGAGAGAGAGTTAGTTATAGCAGTGCGGAGAGCCTCCGTGACACAGAAAAGTGCAGTCTCAGTTGAATGACCAGTCTTGAAACCTGACTGGTTTGGATCAAGAAGGTAATTCTGAGAGAGATAGCAGGAGAGTTGGCTATAGACGCCATGCTCAAGAGTTTTGGAGAGAAAAGAAAGAAGGGATACTGGTCTGTAGTTGTTGACATCTGAGGGATCGAGTGTAGGTTTTTTGAGGAGGGGTGCAACTCTCGCTTTCTTGAAGATGGAAGGGACATAGCCAGCGGACAAGGATGAGTTGATGAGCGAGGTGAGGTAAGGGAGAAGGTCTCCGGAAATGGTCTGGAGAAGAGAGGAGGGGATAGGGTCAAGCGGGCAGGTTGTTGGGCGGCCGGCCATCACAAGTCGCAAGATTTCATCTGGAGAGAGAGGGGAGAAAGAAGTCAAAGCATAGGGTAGGGCAGTGTGAGCAGGTCCAGCAGTGTCATTTGACTTAATAAATGAGGATCGGATGTCGTCAACTTTCTTTTCAAAATGGTTGACGAAGTCATCCACAGAGAGGGAGGAGGGAGGGGGAGGAGGAGGAAGATTCAGCAGGGAGCAGAAGGTGGCAAAGAGCTTCCTATGGTTAGAGGCAGAGGCTTGAAATTTAGAGTGGTAGAAAGTGGCTTTAGCAGCGGAAACAGAGGAAGAGAATGTAGAGAGCAGGGAGTGGAAAGATGACAGGTCCGCAGGGAGTCTAGTTTTCCTCCATTTCCGCTCGGAATGAATCGTCAAGCCACGGCGCAGGAGGGGAGGACCGAGCCGGCCGGGAGGATAGGGGACATAGAGAGTCAAAAGATTCAGAGAGGGAGGAGAAGAGGGTTGAGGAGGCAGACTCAGGAGATTGGAGGGAGAATGATTTAGCAGAGGGAAGAGATGATAGGATGGAAGAGGAGAGAGTAGCAGGAGAGAGAGAGCGAAGGTTGCGACGGCACATTACCATCTGAGTAGGGGCAGAGTGAGTAGTGTTGGAGGAGAGCGAAAGAAAAAAGGATACAAAGTAGTGGTCAGAGACTTGGAGGGGAGTTGCAGTGAGATTAGTAGAAGAACAGCATCTAGTAAAGATGAGGTCAAGCGTATTGCCTGCCTTGTGAGTAGGGGGGGACGGTGTGAGGGTGAGGTCAAAAGAAGAAAGGAGTGGAAAGAAGGAGGCAGAGAGAAATGAGTCAAAGGCAGACGTAGGGAGGTTAATGTCACCCAGAACTGTGAGGGGTGAGCCATCCTCAGGAAAGGAACTTATCAAGGCGTCAAGCTCAATGATGAACTCTCCAAGGGAACCTGGAGGGCGATAAATGACAAGGATGTTAAGCTTGAATGGGCTAGTGACTGTGACAGCATGGAATTCGAATGAGGAGATAGACAGATGGGTCAGGGGGAAAAGAGAGAATGTCTACTTGGGAGAGATGAGGATTCCTGTGCCACCGCCGCGCTGACCAGATGCTCTCGGGGTATGCGAGAACACATGATCAGATGAGGAAAGAGCAGTAGGAGTAGCAGTGTTTTCTGTGGCAATCCATGTTTCCATCAGCGCCAAGAAGTCGAGGGACTGGAGTGTGGCATAGACTGAGATGAACTCTGCCTTGTTGGCCGCAGAACGGCAGTTCCCGAGGCTACCGGAGACCTGGAACTCCACGTGGGTTGTGCGCACAGGGACCACCAGATTAGAGTGTCAGCAGCCACGCCGTGTGAAGCGTTTGTATGGCCTGTGCGGAGAGGAGAGAACAGGAATAGACAGACACATAGTTGACAGGCTACAGACTCGTACGCAAACAGACTGTTATTTATTTAACCTTTATTTTGAATAAATAAGTGAGTCAGTTTCTGTGTCTGTGAGTATACACACACACAACCATCTCTGTTTCTCTCTCTCACTCTCTCACACACACACACACACACACACCCTTTCCCTCCCTCCCTTTGACCCCCACCCCTGTGAACTTGGTGACTGACTAACAGACCCACCACCCTTCTAATGATTTCAGAAAAACAACTTTGTATCCTAAAGCTCAAATGATCCCCCGTTATCCATCCCAGTCGTTCTGACATTGGTGCCTCACTCCCTGACCTCTTTACATTTGACTTTATCATCTACTGTTTATGCATTAGATTTAGTTCCATTAGATTTAGAACCAATAGTGAAAGATAGGTGCTGTATGGACAACTGCAGAATAGTTGGAAAACTCCTGCAAAGAAGCAAGTTTTAGAAACATTTAGATATCATCATTTCTAACGTTGCTCCTAATATTTATATATTTCTTAATTCCATTATTTTACTTTTAGATTTGTGTGAATTGTTAGATATTACCGCACTGTTGGAGCTAGGAACACAAGCATTTCGCTACACCCGCAATAACATCTGCTAAATATGTGTATGCGAAATATGATTTGATTTGGTACAAAGTACAAACCCATGTACTGAAAGAGAAAAACAGTCTGAAAGGAGAATGAGAAGTACAGTTCTAACCAACACAATTCTATCTGACTCACTCCTTCTGCTATATCTCCGTCTATCACTCAATATACTGCACCCACTCAGACAAGGTCAGCATTAATCACGTAACAAATGCCTGTTCTTTTGAATCCAAGGCACTTTTTATAAGGAGACTGTCCTCGAGACTCTGGTATCCAAGGTAACGGTGGCGTTGAGGTCTCTTCCCCCATTCACGTCCCAGCGTGTCAATGAGGACTCAGTCACTGACTGACACGCCCACACACACTTGTCGGAGATACTCTTGTACACTTGTCGGAGATACTCTTGTACACTTGTAGGAGATACTCTTGTACACTTGTCGGAGATACTCTTGTACACTTGTAGGAGATACTCTTGTACACTTGTAGGAGATACTCTTGTACACTTGTAGGAGATACTCTTGTACACTTGTAGGAGATACAATTGTCGGAGACGTGTGATGCGCAACCAATGTGTCAGTCCACTAAAATAAGGCTTTTTATGCACATATGCTAAAATTAAATACTGTAGATTATACAAGACCAACTGTAATTCTATTAAAGAAATCTCCATGTATTGTGTGAAGATCATCAGGTGGTAGGCAGCATGTTGTACAACTATTAGGATGGAGTCAGATGCAAGCAGCGCAGACAGTCTATAAGAAGGTCTAGGGTTCCTCCTACTGGTTACTAATGGAAATGGAGTTTAGTTTTTAAAGAGAACACAAGGGTTTGTTCAAATTTGAGTTAACAATATTATTTTCTGGGCATGCATGACAATGGGTTATACATAAGCAGTTAAATAACGTTTTGGTGGAGTTGGTTCTACACACAAGCACACTTACATAGTCCACACACCACAGTCCAGCCAGGTAATATGATGCTGTTGTCTCCTCCCCTACGCTATCAAAACTTAAGGCCATTATTCAAGGTCACTTGGATAGGCTACTGGTGCTTTGCCTACACCTTTATTTGGAACAATATTCTAAACCTAACCTTTGTATTGTGACAGTTAAAGTCAGGTCCTTGAATAAATAGTGTGTAGTAAAGGTTATGGTCATTGGTCACCTCTACATTTTAGTATGTTACCTTGGACCTATATGGAGATGTTGTGTATTGTATTTATACCAATGAAACTATAGTATAAACATAAGCCTATTGATTGTGTCTGTACATTGTATGTTCATACAGTATGTGTATACTGGATGCAATAATTAACTGGTATTTACAAAACTGGGCAGTACACATGTATTCTCATAGGTTTGTAGGTGTGAATTCATTTCTAGGACATTATACACTTTGGAAACAGATATCAAGATAGTATATTCACATATTTTACCTACTGTCAATATTGCATGACAAAGACTTATGCTATAATGACATCGCACATGCTTCAGAGAGGCCTGGAGGAACAGGTTCCTTACCTAGCCAGGTGTAGGCAAGAATGGGTCTGTCCCAAATGGAACCCTATTCCCTATATAGTGCACTTCTTTTGACCAGGGCCTATATGACTCTGGTCAAAAGTAGTGCACTGTATAGGGAATAAGGTGCCATTTTGAGACACATCCTAGCTTTCTTCAATACATTATTCCCCCATCCCAGCCTAGTTCCATTAGCAGGTTAGTTGCGAGTTAGCCTGGTTGCGAATATGTTTGTCTGCTTGTGGTTATCCGTCTCCTCTGATATGCATTGTCCTGCCAGGAATGGCATTTGGTGGCAGCGGTGGGATGTAATGATGTCTGGTATGATATATGTATTTATTTATGATGTAGGCTGTTGTGTTTTGCTGTGATGTAATTGTTTTAACCCTGTTTGGACCCCAGGAAGAGGAGCTGCTGCCTTGAGTCCCAAATGGCACCCTATTCCCTATATGGTTCTGGTCAAAAGTAGTGCACTATGTAGGGCACAGAGCCCCTGTCTCTCCCAATGAAGGATTCTCCCCCTCCAGCCCTCTCTCACCTCTGACAGCATACTCCATCACCCGCTATCCAAATGAGATTAACCCCAAAAATCCTCCAGCACAGGTGCAAGGGGGAGGAACAGACAGAAGCACGTTAAAAGCTTATTTGCACATGGCTTATCGAATTGTCTCGTAACTTAATTCACTCTCATATGACAATCCCAGAGGCAGATATGTAGCCTCTTTGTTATGTATATAGAACTATCAATGGCTCATACGATATGATACAGTACAGGTTTAATTTTCAATACGTTTGGTGTTGTGAGGGAAATATAATTACTTATAGTTAAAAATTGATTTAGGTAATATAATTACTATAGCTTAATAGAATTACTATAGCTTAATATAAGTACTATAGCTTAATATAATTACTATAGCTTACAGTTTCTTTAATATTGATCAATTGGGACTCCCAGCATCCCCTTTTTGATGAAATTCTGTTGCTTTCCTCAAAGCGAAGATACAGGCTCTCTAAGTGTAAAGGCCAGAACTCTCCTTCATGCCAGCTGCTATCAACTTTCTCAATAAGCTGTAGTGCTGTGTTATTAGGTATGGACTGACTCTATTCATGCCTGGTTTAGAGGTCTACTTCCTGTGTACATATTGCTGTATATATAGTTTTTGTGTGTATTTATTGTCATGTGTTCATTGTGTTTTTACTATGTGCTGCAAAATGATTTGCCCCTCGGGATAATAAAGACTCTACTCTATTACTACTCTACCCTATCAACACAGGGTGCCAAAATAGCATCCATTATGCAGTTTTACTCTAGTAGCTTATCTGCTCTTTTTCTGGGTCAAAGGTCAATCTAGCATTATTATCACCACCGCGCCATTATGTCAGTGCCAGCATTTGATTGACAGGACCACATGAGAAACTGTCTCCTGGGCTTAAGGGCTTGCCTGGCCAGGCAGGCGTTTAGTTAGTCGCTCTCTGTGGCGATGCCCTGCATAATGTGCAGTGGTTGGCTGTGTTCCATGGCTCTGGGAGCCAGAATGCTAATGGGGCGCTAACGTCCCTGGTGTCTGGGAGCTGTTTACTGAACATGGCTAAACACAGGACCACAGGGATGCTGGTACTACTGAAATAGTAGCAACAGTACACATACTGTATAACTGTCTCTAGCAGGTTTCTATGCTGTCTGCATATGGGTTATTTTTATAAAATGTCCCCTGATTGTTGAATTTCCATGCCCATTATTAAATCCATCATGCTGTTACAAGGTAACTTTATAAAGACCACACTAACTAACAAGCAATGATGTCACCTGTACCACTGCACAATGTATTAGTTCGAAATCAATATTTTCCCCCTGTATTGTTTCTCCATCAGTGGGCGAAGGTCGAAATCTGATCCCCATGGACCCCAACGGCTCGTCTGACCCTTACGTCAAGCTCAAGCTCATCCCAGACCCCAAGAATGAGACCAAGAAGAAGACCAAGACCATCCGTGCCAACCTCAACCCCACCTGGAACGAGTCTTTCACTTTGTGAGTTGAGGTGTACCCCTGGTCACAGTGTTAGGCCCCTTTCACGTTTGTGTATTATGGATAATGTAGTCATTATCATTAACCCTGTGCATATGTCTGTGTGTTATTCCAGCAAGCTGAAGCCTACAGATAAGGACCGCAGGCTGTCTGTGGAGGTGTGGGACTGGGACCGGACCACCAGGAACGACTTCATGGGCTCCCTGTCCTTCGGCGTGTCAGAGCTGATCAAATCGCCTGTGTGTGGCTGGTAAGTACAACATTAGATGACATTCCAATGCGGTGTTCCTCTATCTGGTAGGGAATATACAGTGTGTATATATATATACAAGATACAGTTTATTTTATTTTTTATTTAACTAGGCAAGTCAGTTAAGAACAAATTCTTATTTACAATGACGGCCTACACCGGCCAAACCCGGACGACGCTGGGCCAATTGTGCACCGCCCTATGGGACTCCCAATCACGGCCGGTTGTGATGCAGCCAAGAATCGAACCCGGGTCTGTAGTGACGCCTCTAGCGCTGAGATGCAGTGCCTTAGACGGCTGCGCCACTTGGGAGCCCAAAGCCGGTGTTTGGAGGATATATTGGCACGGTTTGCCGGCCAATACAACACCCGTGCCAATATATCCTCCAAACACCGGCTTCTCGGGCATTAACACTTAAACATATCATACCCCCCAAAAGATGCTAATCTCCCCTGTTATTGTAATGAGAGGTTAGCATCTTTTGGGGGTATGATATTTGTGCGTCCAACTTTCTCACTCATCATTATTCACGATTCATTCAGGATTATCCGTAATCATGGTAGCATCCACATTAATGTAGAAGTGTTTAGAAACATATTCTATTCTTATTTACAATAAAAGTGACTCCAAAATGACACAATACATTATTTACCATTCATTTCTATTGGGCACAAAATAATCTGAAACACAACCAAAACAAACAGAAAATGCATCCAACAAATGTGTTGAGTCACAAGCTTGAGGTAGTCAAATACTTAACTTTTTGCTACTTTAATACACATATAAGTGAATTTGTCCCAATACATTCGGTCCCCTAAAATGGGGGCACTATGTACAAGAAAATAAGTGCTGTAATTTCAAAAATGGTTCACTCAATATGGATGAAAATACCCTCAAATTAAAGCTGACAGTCTGCACTTTAACTTCATTGTCATTGTTTGATTTCAAATCCAAACATTTGGAGTACAGTAAAGAATCTTTCACAGTCCCAATAATTACGGAGGGCACTGTACTTGGGTATCGTTTTTTTGTATTTTGTTTTATGTAGACTGGAGGAAGAGTAGCAGTCGCTAAGTTAATAGTGAAGAAGGGATCCTAATAAACATATACTTCATTTAATTTATTCTGGTTTCCCGTTTTGAAGCAATCGCAGCTGTAATTGATATTCTTTTGGGGGTAATCGGATTTCTATTTGAAAAGAGCGGTGATAAATCAAGATTATCTTTCGGATATAAGTGCCTTCTTCTCAATTTACCTGCATTTCATATCATTGTTTGTCATCATCACAGAGCCTCTTGGCGCTGTAGTCCCTTATATCTCAGTCTGGTACAAACCAATCATTATCACAACAGCAACAGTGAACTTTATATCTACAGCTCAGTGCCCTTAATAGCCGTGGGTCATAAATAGTGATGTGTTTCATGAGCACCGCCAACACAAGGATAATTCTGTCCGAGTGGACTGGAGCCAAAGGGTCTATTGCGTTGTGATGAACTGTGTCTGGGCCAAGTGGGTATGAATCAGGAGGTAGAGCGAGATAGCGGGATAGAGGGATGCAGAGACGTAAATGAGTGGCCGCTCATACCTAGCTTTCTGTCTCCGGGTAGAACATCTCTGTCTGGGGTTTTTCAGTTTTATAGGCTGTTGAGATGTTTTTATGCTGACTCTTAGAAGCATGCTGTTACTTTTAACACTTATCTACTGGACTATAAATAGCAAGCCGGGTCTCAGAATGTCCATGTGCTTGGATTCACATCTATAATGTTGTTTTTGTAAACAATCATAATTGAAATACTCTCTCTGTCTCTCCCTCTCGCCTTCTTTCTTTCTTTTTCTCTCTCTCTCTCCTCTCTCTCTCTCTCGTCTCTCCTCTCTCTCTCTCTCTCTCTCTCTCTCTCTCTCTCTCTCTCTCTCTCTCTCTCTCTCTCTCCTCTCTCTCTCTCTCTCTCTCTCTCTCTCTCTCTCTCTCTCCTCTCTCTCTCTCTCTCTCTCTCTCTCTCTCTCTCTCTCTCTCTCTCTCTCTCTCTCTCTCTCTCTCTCTCTCTCCCCCCCCCCCCCCTCTCCCCTCAGGTACAAGATGTTGAAACCAAGAGGAGGGCGAGTACTACAACGTGCCTATCTCAGAGGAGATGACGGGAACGAGGAGCTCAGACAGAAGTTTGAGGTGAGGCCTCAGAGACAGGACTAGAGAAAATATTATCCCAATGTCTTTGGTTACTATAGCCCTTCTTAGTTTGTATGAGTGACTTCTGTTTTCTTCTAGTGTGGTCATATAGTAACAAGTGTGTTTTTTTAATGTTTATGATATCTACATGTTACGTTTGTGACTACAGCTAAGTGAACTAATCAAATTAAGTCATTGAGTCCTGATGGCTTCTTCCAAAGCCACTCCACAACCACATTAAACTGGCATAATTAATTGGCCTTCTCCATGACAAATATGTTTGCATTTCAAAATGGCCACCATCCCCCTCCAGACCGTAAGCACTGGACCATAAAAGGGTCAGGGATTCTCCATGGAAACCAGGGCTGTTAATTAAAACTCTGTTGCGCTGCTCGTCTGTCCTTCGGCGCCCAATGAGAGGCTGCCTCGTTGTTAATTACTCTGGTGGCTCACAGGTGGGTGGTCTTTTCTCTTCTCCTCCAAGACAATAGTACATCCAGCTTTGTAGATACAGGCCTATAGAATATGGTAGGATTTGATCTTTGACCCCCGCTGTTCTAGAATCAGTGGAAACTCAGACTGGTGTCACTGTAAAGCAGTCAGTTCATCAGCACAGACATGGATTTGGGCAGGCAGGAATCGTGAGAATATCAGTTTTAGTTTATATTTTAATTATATTCCAAAAGCTTCATAATTGATTGAATGATATGGATAGATCAGGGGTGTCAAACTAATTTAGCCCCTGGGGCCGCATTCGGTTTTTAACGAGGTCCGGAGGGCCGCAGTGAAAATGGGTTATATTCCTTGCCATCAGAATTTGCAAAATATTGTCCTCTATCCATCGTCTTTTTAATTTTCGATGCTCCCTGACTGTCTAGTGATTTATTAGCAAGCTGGACAGTCAAGAAACTGTTTTATATAAGTCCATTATCATTTCTACATAGTTTCGATATGGGTGTAGTCATTTTAAAGTATATTGAGTTTTTACTCAACCACCTATGCATTAGATTTTCCATTCTAGAACTGTTATTCCGTTTCTTTCAGTTACTCTTGTGTTGCTCTTTGGGTACATCAGGTAGATACTGCCGATGGCCTTTTGTTACATTTTGACTGAGCCTTGTCCAATAGACAGAGCCTGTTAACAGTAAAGAGAATACAGTATTGATGGATAGGCTTGACCCATCCATGGCCCTTTCACCTCTTGGTCATATTGAGTGCAGACTCGGCCTGGGTCCACAGACATCACACTGTGTACCCAGCAGGGCCCTCTCTGTCTCTCTCTCTCTCTCACTCTCTCTCTCTCTCTCTCTCTCTCTCTCTCTCTCTCTCTCTCTCTCTCTGTCTCTCTCTCTCTCTCTCTCTCTCTCTCTCTCTCTCTCTCTCTGTCTCTCATCTCTCTCTCTCTCTCTCTCTCTCTCTGTCTCTCTCTCTCTGTCTGTCTCTCTCTCTCTGTCTCTCTCTCTTTGTCTCTCTCTCTCTCTCCCCCCCCCCCCCCCCCCCTCTCTCAATTCAATTCAATTTGCTTTATTGGCATGATGTAACAATTTACATATTGCCAAAGCTTACTTTGGATATTTACACTATTAACATAATTAAATAATAATATCAATATTGTCAAGGGACAACAGTAACAACAATAACCAAGGGTCAAAATAACCATTGAACAATAACAATATAGAGGACATGTGCAGGTTGTTTGTTCTGTCAGACACTGTCCCCTCATCTTATGGCAGGCAGCAATGTAGTTCGCTGCCAACCCACAGCTCTCTGCGTCCTCCCCCAACAGGACGGGTAGCCTATTCTCATCAGAGAGGTCTTTGAAACTTTGAAAAACTGTTTCAAATTTTGGGAAATGACACTCTCTAATTGTTTATATTTTTGACATTTTGTCTGGAAATGCAGCTCTGTCTCAGATTCTGCAGTGGTGCAGTGGTTGCACAGCCTTTCCTCTACAGGGAGCCATGTTTTCCTGTGTCTACCCTTCTCAATGGCAAGGCTGTGCTCACTGAGCCTGTACTTTGTCAAGGTTTTTCTAAGGTTTTGATCAGTTACCATGGTCAAATAGTTAGCCACGGTGTACTGTTGATTTAGGGCCAAATAGCACTGCATTTTACTTTGTGCTTGTGCTTCTGTTTCCCAATAAGCAATGTATTTTTGTTTTGACTGTGTTGTAATTTGGTTTATTCTGATTGATTGGATGTTCTGGTCCTGAGGCTTCAGTGTGTTAGTAGAACAGGTTTGTGACTCAGCCCCAGGACCATCTCTCTCTCTCTCTCTCTCTCTCTCTCTCTCTCTCTCTCTCTCCTCTCTCTCTCTCTCCCTCTTCTCTCTCCCTCTTCTCTCTCCCTCTGCCCTCTCTGTCAGCCCTAATTGAGGTCAGGTTGTGAATGGATGCCAGTCCTAAGGAGGCATTTAAGGCGGCTGTAACTCAGAGATCGTCTCTGTATCTGTCCAGCCTTATCACCCCATCATCCACCCCCTCCCTCCCTCTAACTCT